>NW_026461630.1:0-66275 GCF_021730395.1 Mercenaria mercenaria | reverse complement strand
ACCCCAATACTTTTTATATAAGATTTAGGTACTAAATGTATACGTAGAACAGGTCATTTGGAAGAGACATTAGCTAACAAAGCAGACATGTTTGTTCGTAATGTACTACAATGTAACTCAGTATACCAAGATGGCTGTGAAATAATGTGTTCTATATTAAACTTTTCCTATTTATTTTCAGGAAAATGCCGAAATGTGGCAAACTTGGGCTAGCAGGCCACTTTGGGAAATGATGCAGTAGAATACTTCAGTAGCCACATGTTGATATCAGCTTAAAATGTTAGAACTTCTCCACGCACCTACTTATTATAAATGTATAAAGAATGATTTTACAAAGATCAGTTTGTTTTATTTGTGGCACTTGTTTTATTTCGTAACACATTCTTTAACATTTTAAATTTCTCGTGAATAGAAGCTTTGGCGACTTTTGTCCAGTTTTACCAAGGAGATAAAAATCATGGACATCTTTATGCAATTGTGTTTTGCCATTTTAAAACAATGTTTTCAACATAGTTTTCACTATTTTCTGTTATGTTTAACTGGTAAAATTTGCTTATTTATAACTGATCGTACATGCTGTTATCAACATGCTAATACACTGACCCAGCACTGACTCAGTTTCAATAAATATATCTCAGCATATACAGTCAGCTTGTTTTTTTATAGTCCAAGATCCAATTCATAAAAAAGACTTGAGAGGAAATTTGAACCTCCTGAATGTAGCAGAACGCTTGCTTAAACATCTGGAAACACTCCTTCGTCTTCTTAAACCATTATCCTGTTATATTTCTTCAGCGAACTCGTCTATCTTCCAATTTTGACAAAGCTATTAACTGTTAAAGGGATGCTTACCAAAAGATACTAAATGAATGGCGGACAGTTCAGATCTTTACCAAATTGCACGGAAGTAATTGATATGATTCTACCTATTTGAATTTCACGACTTTCTCTTAAAACGGTGATAATATCAGCATGAGAAAGGCATTCCTGAAAGTTATCTGATATAAGGCTATCCCTGTCTTCGTCCATAGTATTCACATTTGTTGACTACATACGCTGTTTTAGTAGTAGGGGTGCTAACTGTGTTATTACCATAAAGTGGCAAAGATGAAACGACCGCTTTGATTGGCTAAACGAAGTCGTGACCACGTGTTATTATATTGTGGCCGCAACTTAGTAACTTACGTAACAAGATATTAACTTGTGGCCACGTTTTACTAACTCGTGGCCACAAGATACTAAGTCGTGACCACAAGTTACTAAATTGTGGCCATAATATCATAACTTGTGGCCGCAATTTACTAAGTTGTGGCCACGAGTTATTATATTGTGGCCACAACTTAGTAAATTGAGGTCACAAGTGACTAAGTTGTGGTAAAAATATAAATAAAGTGTTGCTAATGTCACTTCTGTGCCACCGAAGTCCTCCCGTACCTCACTTTTTGTATGATTTTGTTTTGTTTATTAAAAACACGCACAAATACCCACACACATTTTGTCTGACTTAAAAAAAAAACAACATAAACACGCGTACTTAAGCCCAATTTTTGTCTGAATGTTTCTATTAAAAACAACAACAAAAAAAAAAAACAAGAAAAAAAAAAGAACAAAAAAAAAACAAAAAAAAAAAAACGCATTTTATGCCCACTTTTACTTTTTGTCAGATTTATTTTATTATATTAAGAATAATCCTTCAGCTTACGCCACAAAGTAAAATGATGGAAATTGTTTGAAAAAAAATCTTTTAGTTAAAGTATTTCGTGGCCACGAGATAAAGTAGAAAGAAATATTTAAAATAATTTTTTTTATGTTCTGAAAATAAAAGGCCTTTAGCTTATCCCGTGGCCACGAGATGAAATAAAAAATTCACCTGTCCCCATGCTCCGTAGTTGCTAGGGGTGTGAGGATGGTGTATATTTCAATATCCCTTATGAACAAAATTTTGTCAAAACAGGTCTGCAATTTCATGTACTTTCTTGGCCGTGGTTTACGTTTCCAAAAGAATCTCTGTACATTTCCTTTAATACACAGATGAACATGCTGGAAATTTTACAGCAAAGTTTTAATTACAAGAACGAGAAGACTAGAAGAAACACTTGGCTGAATACATTAAATATTTAAAATCGTTGAATATAAATGACAAAAGTCTGGTCACGAGCTTCGCGTTTTATTATGTTAATGAACTTGTTTAATAAATTCAGTATGAAAAGGCACTCATTTAAGATCTTCATTTCACGAGCGTTCGTTAAATTTAAGATGTTCAACATTTTCCTTTCAGATAATTCACTCAACTGAATATTTGTCAAATGTATGTGCATCTGCTTAATGTTGAAAGATTAAACAAAATATGAAATGTTCGCCGTTTCATTGAAATCAATTCAATATATATATAGAAAGAAAGGTTGATGGCTTCGATAATTATTAAAAATTTCAGTTTATAATTTTAAGGAGTGCGGATTGCAGTACTTCGAGAATGTATATTTTATAAAAGTTAGAATGCACCATAGCCTATGCAAAAGAATGTTTCATGATCTTAGTTGAAGATAGCAAACTACCGGGACCAAAGCATATATTTTTATAACTAATTTTGTTCTGATAGCGGCACAAAATAAATACAGTGCATTGTCACTTAAAAGGTACTTCCATTTTTATTAAGTCCGCTTATAATGCGAATTAAATTCGATTCGTCCAATATACTTTTAACTGCCGAACCATGTTTACGAATCAGTAGGCTCTAGGTCCATCAGATAAAACATCCAATAAACAAATTGTCTAGTATATAGTTATAATAACGTAACAGGTTCTTGTTAATACAAGAACGCAAAATGCATGGAAAATTATTTCAATGTGATATTTAACTTCTTTAACGCCGACCAGGCCCCATGTTCACAAAACATTTTTCGGTCTCAGCTGAGTTTGAGTTTGAAATTACAATATCAATTTTACTAAAACTTCAAGACTTAATTCCAAATAAGACTGACCATCAATACTGAAAAGTCACTTGAACATAGTTATTAACTTAAAATTTAGTTTTAAACATGCAATTTATATATTATAAATGACAAATAAAGTTTCATTATCAAACTCAGCTGAGACTGAAAATGTTTTGTGAACACGGGGCGTCAGATCACCGTACAATAATCAATATCCGCAGTTGGTAAACTTTACAACTTGTTTATATGACAGAACTAATGACAATGCAAAAAACGTTTATCTATGGCGGATATTGTTTATTTCTTAATTTTAAAGCATATATCACAATAAACAGTTTTTTTTGCCAGTAAAAATGTACCAACATCTGATGTTCCCAAATATAATCAGATTTGTATTTATTTAATTGTTTCATGCGTTTGGAGTACACAAAATAAATATTTTAGTTTACTATCAACTTTTTCGTTATTTCATTGATTTTGCAAAGATAGCTGTAAATCAGCGACAGATACGTTACACTGACAATTTTCATTCAAAAAATATTTTGATATAACACTTAACAATATTTTTGTCCGTTATTTGCCTGTTCAGACTAAATACTCTGTATAGTTTAATAAGAAATGAAGTTATTCATATCTTATAATTGATGAAATAAATCAAATGGTATGGAAAAAAATAATGTAATTTACACAAATATCAGTTGTCATAAAACGCACCTCTTATTGGATTACGAAATAAAATCTAAATCACCATGTACATTAACGTACTTGAATTGATGAGGGAAACATACTATATGAACAATATAAATGTTGGTTTTTAGATATATACGAAAACACAGTCTTATGGGAAAACAGTCTACCCCTTTCGTATAAACGTATCTGTCGCGTTTTTAAATTGATTAATTGGCGTTACATTTGCTTTATATTTCATATATTTTGATATTATTTTATTTGAAAATAAAGAAATATAACAAAAAATGTTTATGTTTTGTATAGAAAAACTTTAATTTGAACATCAAACATAAATTTATTCCACATAAAATATGAAACTCAAGCAATAGTTAAAGGCCAGAAAAATATAAAAAAAAATTTGCATTAACCCAAGATCCTTGAAAAACAAAACGACAGCCTTCTGTGACTTTATTATCTCGAATGATCTAGATCTTATTGCAGTGACTGAGACATGGTTAGGCACCTCCATCGATAAAGCATGTCTAGGTGAACTGTTACCTGATGGGTACAAAATCAAGCATGTGCCACGCCCTGGTAGTAGGCGTGGTGGTGGGGTGGCTCTTATTTATAGATCGGTGATAGATGTAAAAGTAGTCTCTTCAACTAGTGACAATACTTTTTCAACATTTGAACATATTGAGTGTAATGTAAGTATCAAAAACTACACATTGCCTATGGCCGTTATTTACAGACCTCCTCCGTCAAAGATAAATGGTCTGAAAACAAATGATTTTCTGGATACCGAGTGGCCAGATATCTTACCAAAATACGCCGCAGTTGACAAGAATATCATCATAACTGGCGATCTGAATTTTCATTTAGACATTCCTTCGTTCGTGACACCATCAGATTTAACAGTGTGTTACAATCTTGTGGCATGTGTATCAACATGTGGAAGGGCCCACCCATGTCCACGGTCATACCCTAGACGTGGTCATCACCAGAGACGTGGATAAAACAGTATCGGCAGTACTAGTGACTGATCCTGGGTTATCTGATAGCTCTGGAAAAATAGCCAAGGACCATTTCGCGGTGATGTTTAATGCACTTGCCGCGAAACCCCCTCTGGTAAAGAGAACTGTGACATACAGGAAACTCCGTTCGATTGACGTTGATAATTTCAAAGCTGATATTCTATCATCCGTACTTATGAATTTGTCATAGAGTACATCAGATGCAGAAACTCTCGTCTCATTAAACAACAGTGAACTTTCAGTTTTAATTGACAATCATGCGCCTTTGTGTTCAAAAACTATCACATTAAGACCATCTTGTCCCTGGTTCTCGGAGGAGCTCCACGACGCCAAACATTTGAAACGTAAACTAGAACGTAAATGGCAGACTTCAGGACTCATCGTTTACCACTTAATGTATAGGAACCAATGTGCAATCGTTAACAAAATGTTAAAAAAGGCAAGAACTGATTATTACTCAGAGAAAATAGAATCAAGTGAACGAGACTAAAAAAGCTTGTTCAAAATAACGAAACATTTATTGAACGGTCCAAGTGAAGCTGCACTTCCATCAGGCAAGAACCCAGAAGTACTAGCACAGGAGCGATTTCTTCATAGATAAAATAGAAAAAAATCAGAACTAATATTGCATCCCAGGATCAGAATGAATCATTTACTCCAGAAGATGGACGTATATCACTATGTGATACCGCGCGTTTGACTAGTTTCAGTCCGGCAACAGAGGAGGAGGTGAAAGAGCTTGTTAAAAAGTCAGCTAATAAGTCATGTGAATTAGACCCTCTTCCTACATGGCTCTTGAAGTCTTGTATAAACGAACTTCTCCCAATATTGACGAAAATTGTTAACATCTCTCTAGAAAGTGCAATCGTGCCAGAATCATTTAAAACATCACGAATAAGACCATTGTTAAAAAGCCAAGTCTTGACCAAAACACACTTAAGAATTACAGACCTGTTTCCAATCTGCCATTCCTCTAAAAAATCCTTGAAAAAGTGGTAAACAGAAGAATTGAGGAACATCTGACGAACAATCAATTACATGAAATAAACCAGTCAGCATACAGAAAATTTCATTCAACTGAAACCGCATTGTTAAAAGTTCAGAACGACATTCTCGAATCCCTAGACAAAGGTGACGTCACAGTACTTGTGATGTTGGACCTGTCGGCTGCATTCGACACCATTGACCATAACACCCTTCTTCACAGACTCGAATTTAACTTTGGATTCGCCGATAAACCCTTCAATGGGTGGCATCATATCTAACAGACCGCTACCAAACAGTATGCATCGATGGCAAACTCTCTGAAACAGTCCTTATGAAATTCAGTGTTCCTCAAGGATCTGTTCTAGGCCCAAAATTCTACACGATGTACACAAAGCCGGTCGGGTCCATCTGTAGAAACCACGGTCTAAACCACCACTTTTAGGCAGATGACCCCCAACTCTATCTATCGTTTAAACCAGTTGACCAAGCATCAAAGGTATCCGCAATCACACGAGTTGAAAAATGCCTAAAAGAAATCATCTCATGGATGAATTCAAACATGTTAAAATTGAATGCAGACAAAACTGAAGTAATTCTTTTTTCGAGTCAAAACCACTCCAAACATGTTGAAAATCTAGAACTGAAAGTTGGCGAATCGCGCATAAGACCATCAAAAACTGTTCGAAACCTTGGTGCTACGCTTGATTCGAACATGCACATGGACCATCATGTTAATTCTGTGACTCGAACACGATACGGCCAAATACGACACATTGGTCATATTCGACCATATTTGACAACTGAAGCCACAAAAACCCTTATAAACTCGCTTGTGACCTCACGATTAGATTACTGCAATGCTCTTTTGTACGGCGTGCCAAGATCAACAACGAGCAAACTGAAAAATGTCCAAAACACAGCTGCACGTCTTATTACGAAAACAGCCCGTTTTAAACATATAACACCAGTCCTTAAAGATCTTCATTGACTTCAAAAACAAGATAGAATCAAATACAAAATTTTCATTCAAACATTCAAGGCCTTGCATGGACAGTCGCCGGTGTATATGAGAGACTTACTGAAGGTGTACGTGCCAACTAGAAATCTGAGGTCAGCCAGTGCAGCAAAAACCCTTGTGCCACACAAAAGTCGACTGGTTACCTACAGGGATAGAAGTTTCAGGGTTGCCGCCGCAAAACTATGGAACTCTCTCCCTGACAATCTAGAGAAAAGATTCATCACTTAATATATTCAAAGCGGTCATGGCTGTTTGTTACAATAAGGCGGTAAATATTATCATTGTTCATTTATGATATTGTTGTAATGACTATTATTTTTTTATTATTATGTACAACGCCATTTATAAAAATGGCGTTTAATCAAATTGTTTAGTTTCAGTTTTGTGATTACATATGTCATGTTTTGTTATTTTCCTACATATCTGCGATGTGTCACATGTTTAATTGTAAAGCGCCTTTGAACGTATTATCCATATGAAAAGGGCGCTCAACAAATCTGGTATAATAATAATAATAATAATAATAATAAAAGTAGAAATTGTAACTGTCTGTTTTATTCAATATTTATGATGTCTTACTAACCTCAGATATCAATAATAAAACCGTAATCCACATTTTTCTAAAACTGTAAGTTAAGGTGGTGATTATTCAAACAATTCAAACATTTTTACACTTTTACAGCACAGTCGTATAACGTATCTGTTGTTTGTAACGTACCTGTTTTTAATATGTTTTCTCAAGTGAAAAAATATGAAATTTAGACTAAAGGGTAATTACTTTAACCCGGATACAAAGTTAAACACGAGTTCTTCTACACTGTCTAGTAACATTTCTAGATAAATGCATATAAATGTATGCTGAATGAAACACTTCGTAACGTATCTGTTAAAAACAAATTGAAACACGGTAGCAGTTGAACATCATCTTATTTTATTTTCTACAATATGTTTATTTCGTTAATAAATAAATGTTATTTTGAAAATCATTAAACATTCAAACTGTCAATAGTCGTTCCGGAACATGCATTTCGCACCTGAGTATTTGAAGTGAATAGATGTTGTAACGTATCTGTTGTCCAAATTGCCGACACAAAAGGTACGCGGAAAATATACAAATGATTGACACATTGAAAAAGGCGAAGTTTTGTTCAAGATGTATATCATTAACTAATCATTTGAGCATAACAGTTTAGTAATTGTCCCGATATTTAAATTTCAGTACCATGCAATTTAATTCAACCCTAGATCGCCGACATAGATTTTTAATCTCACGTGCATGTGTTGAACGTCTGATTTAGAAAATTAGTTATCTCTATTGGACATTTCAGTGCGTTTTTAGACAGTGTAAAACATGCTTCTTTCATTTTGAAAGCAAAATAATGATAATACCAAGAAGTATAAAAAGTTGAACTGCGTTGAGTTGCTCCTCTATCTGTAGAATGGATGTTATGCAGTATTTCACGTAAAAGTGACGTCATTAGTGACGTCAAAAATAGAAACGCTGGTAACGTTCCTTTAACCAAAACGTCAACTAAATGTTTGTAGGCCTAGATGTATTAGTAACAATATATTTAACTTAATATTTTTCATTATGCAATTTTGTTTTTAAAATAGATGTAACAATCCTAACGTTTTCGTTGACGCCATATTAAGCTAGTTTTTATGATGAAAAAATACTATGGTGAATAAAACCTTATGATGACTAATGAAAAGCTGTTTTTTTTTCGCTTCTAACCATCTGTGAGGCAACCTTAATGTAAAAAATTGTTCTATTTCCCGATGTAAACATTTTAACAGTATGTTTCTTTCTCTTTTTTTATTAAATTAGCAAGGTCAAGACATTATCAAATGATAAGATAGAAGATATGTTGATAAGTATACTAGTTTCTTTGTGCAGATGTAAAATTGTCAGTAATTGGAGTAGTTACTATACCGATTACTGGTAGGGGGCGTGAGTTGTGTTGAACTTTCTAATATCTCTCATGAACACGTTCCATCAAACCAAGTCTGCTAATATTTTACTTGGTTGCATCCTATGTTTCCGAAGGATCTTCTTACAACATTTTAATACCGGGACAATAGTCTTGAAATGTTATAAACATGTGTGGATAAACCTTTAGGTTGGTGACTAATTCAGTAATGTTACCGCTTTTACGTAATCTCTGCCAAACTGAATCCGTTTAGGCAAGAACACCCGCCACACGAAACGAAACGTATATGATATCAATTTCTCTTTGTACGATAAATACATTACTTGCGGTGATGCTCCTTATTTAGCATCTGAATTGTGTATTTGTAATATTTTACTATTATAGAGAATTTTTTGATAAAGCACGTGCGTATTGATATTGATAAGATGCACGGCAAAAGAGTCGCTAATCGATTAATTGAATCGTGTTAAAAAGGAGATATATCAAGTTGTATTTATTCATATTATTCTAAAGGCAAAAACAGATGAACAGTGTTAATATTCAGATGAATATTTCTAACTGAGCTTATACAACTACATACTTTCTTTAAGCCTGGGATGCCGTTGATAATATCCGTGCTTCAGAAGAAATCCTACCTAATATCTATGCATTAAATATCCAACTTAATTTGTGCTAATTAGTGTTAATTATCATTCATCAAGTTTCTGAGAAAAAAAGTTAGAAATTGTCAGACTGGATCCTTCTGTTGTAAACGAAATAAATCTCAAAATGTTACATGTATAATGTCACGTTGTTCCAAATTCTTGACATGTTGTGGTTAGTTCAGCCTCCACCAGTATATCTACACGTTGTGTAATAAGAAGTTTGTTTGTTTCAAGTATACTGTATTAGGCCTCTGTTCACAGGGCCTCCACATCTACATTTTAAACATATACTTTATATCATATGTATTTGTATATTGACATTTATTTAAAGTTGTGACCAATTTCTGCCAAACAATAATTTAAACGAAATTAGATATTAATTGCTTGCTATAGTAAAATTGTTAATAGGAAAAGTAATGTATTCATACAACTGTCTTGGGTTGTTCTTTTTAGTATTATTATTTCTGTGTCAAGCTATCTTCAGTAATAAACATATTATAGAACATGAAATATATAAAATAAATGTAAGTTTTACAAGTATTTTTTATTAGCGTTTCAAGTTTAACTGATAAAATTTCTATTACCTCTTATCATGCTGGACACGAATGATTCTGCCTTTGCGACCAATGTAGATCATGATCAGCCTGCACATACCTGCAGTCTGTTAATGATCTGCACTGTTCGCTATTTAGTCAGTATCTTTTTGGTAAGCACCCCTTTTAACAGTTAATGGTTCTGCCCAAACTGAAAGATGAACAAGTTCATTACATAAACTTAGTAGGTTAAAGGGGTAACTAACTTTATGGTATTGATTATCCCATTTCAATAGTAGCTGTAGTTTCACCTGATTTATATTCATCTTGCGACAAATGCGTATTACCTGATGAGGGAGTCAAGAAAGATTTGCAATCATTCACTCGTGATTTGGATGTAGATGTTACATAAAGAAATTTCGATTTTCGCCGATATTTTCGGGTTTTCAAGCTGGGAAAAAATGTTTGAAGCTCTACCTTGACGCACCCCTTTGAGAAAATGAAAAAAATCGTAAAAAAACTGCGTCATTTAAACTATGTTGTAAAATAAAGTTGAGCTATATCTTCGGAGGATCGACAGTTGTAACTTTCATTCTTCACTTTTACATGTTCTTCATTAAATTATGTATCTATTTTTCTGATAAGAATTGCAATTAACAACTATGAAACTAGACATTTGTTTATTTTGTCTATGTATAAGGACCAATACGACATACAAAATTTGACGTTGAAATCGTTTTTTTTCTTTGTTTTTGGTTTTATTTCTTTCTAAATTTAAACCAGCAAACCAAAGCACGTCCTCACGTTACAAGCTCAACAGGCATTTTTATCTGTTGAAAAAACGAGCTTGCTATCCGGGTAATACTAAATGCTGTGATAATTCCAAAATGCTACAAAATGGCAGATGAACGCTTCTAATAATTTCAGGTTTTTCAGTATGTTGCTCTTGCTTGATAAGAGATATTAACCACCAGATGTTGCCAAAAGATCGAATGGTGGTTTGTTTCCATAGAACTCAAACTGTTTTACTGTATTTTATGAATACAATACACAATATGTTAGATAGTTTACAAAATCCATGTAAGTTTAGTATCAAAATTCATAAAAAAATATTTAGTTGTTTTTATGCTTGTAATTCGCTGTATATACGGCTCTACCATTTCACTATCTGACATAGTTTAGAATAAGTTATTTACGTTTGCCGTTTTTATGTCAAAACCATTTATATATATTGATCCTTTTGTGAAAATGGATAATAGCCGAAAATGACCATGGATAATGCCCTACATGTGTTGTCTTTGAAAGTGGATAATAACCGTCATTGATTTTTTTAAATTACATTCCATTACACATTGACCAGTTTTGTGTGTGTCGACATGTTTTTGTGAATAAGTTTGTAACAACATGATGATATGAACCTGTTAAAGATTTTTATACTGGTAACAGGCTCAACTTACAATTTGCACCTTCCTGGTATCTAGTAGACATGTGCAAAAATATTAGTTTCCCTCGCTTTCATATTTTACACCACGGTTTCCATATTCATAAAATACATACATTTATTTAAGTGTCAACTACCTTTTATTATCACTGATATCACAAACCCTGTTCGCGTTCTCAATACCTAGATGTACATAGTGGTACACCAAGATCTCTCTCTCTCTCTCGCGCGCGCTCGCGAAAAAAAAACTGATCTCAATTACAATTCATAACATCAACTTAATGTATTAAACTTACAGAAGAAGATGGAAGGGGATATTGAATAAATATTAAGTTAATGAACATAGATCTTCCTATACATCTCTGGGACCAACTCTTTTTTATTTCAGTGTAGAAATGTATGTGATAACAGTTTTGTATTGCAGATGACATTTTGAAGGGGGGTAAAAATTCTAAGGCGGACAATTTTGTATGGAACAGTTAACAAGTGTACTGAATCATTAAGTACAGTATCAAACTACTATCAACTAAAGGAATGTATTTCTTCTATGAATTCACAGCAGTATTTAACATAGTCCAGCAAAAATTATTTTCACACTCTTAAAATGCTAACAGACCCCTAGCATACTTAATTTGTAAATGTGTGTGTACCAACTCCCCCTGTGGAATCTGCACATTTCGATTCATGTGCTAAATCTACCTGTTCTGGCTTGTTTAAACTTTTACCAAAGTCTAGCTGAAAAGCTACAGACGTATACGCTTTAGAACCTTCTGATAGCTGACGTGATTTTTAAAACAGAATTTAACAAAGATATAGACATTAAGGTACTTCCGCCATCTTGAATTTAGAGTGACCTTCATTTGAAGTGTGAAAATATAGTGAACAAAAGCTTTCAAATGCAGCTGTTCCAGAATACAAAAACAGCTCAGTTTTCAAGACCTGAACTAAAAGTAGCTGTATAAAAAGTAAAACTAAAATTTGGAAATAAACAAAGAAGATATTTTACCTGTATTTTTCCAAATTTTTGGTTAGATTTATTAATCCTTTCAAAATACTTTATTAAAAATTCATGAATGGCAAAAGTTAGTTCAAAGTTTCAGTTAGTGCATAGGAGAATTGTCTTACTGAATAGAACTAAACTTATTACAAAATCTGTTTTCAAATCTGACCACCTCATGTATTAAAACTAAAATAAATCTGTACATATTGCTATTTTCAGCATACATAAAAGTAGTGCAATGTGCGGACAATGATTTTTATACGTATGGTGTACCAAACTGCCTAAAATTGTAAGACAAGTCTCAGACTTAATGTGTACAAGATTTGGCAACGATCCGAAATTCTTTTCAAGGATTGTCAAGTATAAGAAAGGTTTAATTTATTATAGTGGAATTTATGTACTTACGCGCTGCTTATCTCACGGAAAATTTGATGGAAATGGAATTTTCGGCACTTCCTGCGGTAACTACCGAAATTACTTAACGTAACTTTCTCACTCATACGTGATTGTATATTTATAAATTATAAAAACAATCGAAATATTTGCTTTATCACGATATATGCATATATCTTTAGACAATCTTGAACCATTAGGCCACAGTATTTCCGCATACTGGTCCGGGACAAGTTCGATGTGTATAGTGATTCCTTATTAGATGTTTCATGCCTCGTAAACTAACCAATTTTGATCTATCGACTTTTTAAACAATATGAGAATAATGCAGCATGTTTTTGAAAACACAGTGAGAATATATCGCAGAAAAAATGTACAGCCAAATATGTTAGGAGGTAATACAATTTATATACAATTGTAGATAACTACGAAACATTTTACAAAATGCAATCAGTTGAACTTCTCACGCGAAAACCTGATGATTATAATCAGCAATATCTCAAAAGTAACTTTTCTGCATCTTGGTTCTTCGTTAAACAATGATATTTTTTCAAGTTTTCATAGATTTAAACTGATAATAAATGTGCATTGAAATTCCGCCATATAAATGGACATTGACTTTACATTACTGCTGTGTTGACAGCATAGGCACAAGACCACAGTTATTTGCCTTTGGTTGACCACAATACGGAAGTATACGGAAGTAGTTACGCGGAAAATAGTTCCTCTGTTTGATGGTGAATATTGGTGATTTTTTGAGTGAAAGACCTGCAATAAATGGCATGATTTAATAGAGGAGATATGAAATAGAAGGTACATGTACAATTTGACAGAATGAGAATGTCAGAATATGTATAACATGACTTTTTGATAGGGCCTGTTTTGCCTGTTTGCGGTCATCTAGAGAGTATTCTTCATACGCATGTGATTTGGTTCAAAATGGTGGAAAAAAGAGCCGGTCAACCCAATGTTTACTGTGGCTAGAATTTTTTCTCTTGAATAGTTCTGTTGAGTTCAGGTATTTTTATAGGGGTTGGAATGCATGCAAAATTGTTATAGTGTCCAGTGCCTATATAAAACATATAGTAAAAATAACTGTGGTCTTAGGCCTAGCAGAAACAGCGGTCCAGTACTAAGACTGTCTACGAAACCAAGGATAACGAGTTCTTTATCTGAAAATTACGAACATTGGGATCACTGTTCAGTATACACCTGAAAATGATAGACTTGCTATTTGCCGAGTGCACACTTGTTTTCTATCGTCGTTAATATAAAGTACAGAAGTAAATATTCGTACACATGCATAATCTCATTAACACTTCTTTAATGTATGTTCTCTGAAATAACAAATAACTGGCTCAACTGAGATACCATACTTTAAAGTAAATTCAGTTTATTCACCACGAGGTTCAAATGCACGGGAGTCTCGTGATAATACATGCCTTTAATTTCACATGGTTGAAGTGTAAACAAATAGTTAAATTTGCTTCGTTTTATTTCTCACGGAAAAGATCGGACGGTTTTTTATATTGGAATAATTATAGAACATCTATGCATTTAAAGCTGAAAGTTGATTATTTTCTACAGGACGTAAAACTGAAACAATTAAGCACTTTTACTTTTTCAGCAATGTTCCTCAGGTGAACTTTGACATTGTTTACGAAGAGAAATCAGTTTTGTATCATCTTGAAATGCGTTGTTCGGCTGAAACGTATAGTTCCCGGAAAAGATCTAAAATGGTTTATTTTGGGGATTTTTGTTTTATTTATAAATTCAACACAATGTGTAATATTTCCAGTTTTTGAAAATGATTGAAATTCAACTTTATTTTAGAAAAAGTTTCGATCTTTCAGTAATATTTTGTCAGCGGATGCTTACAAATTTTAAGTGAAACGGCTTTCTTGTCCAAGGGAGGTGTGTAAAGCGAAAAACTATTATTAGACATTGCGTTTATTCTTTAAATGTGAAGGATCGGTAACAGATTAAGGAGATCGGACAGTGAAAAACTATACTAAATGGATATATCTAACCATGAATAAGGAGACATACATATTTCAGTAAGGAATCTCAGGTAAAAGAACAATCATATATTTTATTCCTTGAAATAAACATGGCGGCGAAATATTTTAGAAAAACTGTGCACGTGTTTTGCGCATTACAATGTTTAACGACATTTTCTTGAAAAAGTAACGCTCGTATGCACTATTTTGGCATTTCTTTGATGTGAAAATAAATGTTGTATAACAATTTAGGTTGCATACGATACCGAAATTTTGCACCAAAAATGTTCACTCATTTTCTTCCAAAGCACTGTGGAGATAGGGTTCAGCGTAGCTTTCATGCTCGCAAGTTTACCTACAGATATATCTTTTCAATTTTTATCATATATTTTTGTGTCCTTGCATTTTGAAAGCTGTTTCGAGGGTCCTGATTTTTCATATGGATTTCTAATTTCAATTTGCGGAAATACCTTAACCCTTTTGATGAAATGTTTCAGGAACAACTGGTACTGACTATGTGTATAATACATTACCCTGGGCATGCTACAACAATAACGTACCATACTTGGTCAAAATATTTGTCTGTTTAAAATTTGTAACTTGGCCACTTGGATGAAAAAGTTGGCCACTAGGTTAAATAATTGTAAAATTGGTTACTGCTTTACATTAAAAATGGTAAGAATGTTTGACTCTGTAAAATCAATTTTTAATATTATCACAAAACTGCTAAACCAAATTGTTCCAGTATATCGTATAACCTGGCAACCAGAGGGAGTGGTCATTTTATCATATATGTGTACAGTGTTGAATACAGAGGATAATTAAAAACAACCTTCTTGTCATAAAACAAAAGCCCAATTTTGAACTAATTTCTCGGTCATTTTCCATGTGTGACCCTTTAACAAACTTGACCAATTAGTCTGTGAAATTCAGGTTAGCGATCAAGGGCCATCAATGCCCTCTTGTTAAGTTATGTGATTTGACTGGCATACTTACCATCTAAGCTATTTAGCACTTCGTCAGACGACGGAGATTTTAAGATACATACATTATTGCATCTACGTACATTTCCAAACACCCCATAATTAGGAATATTTTAAATTTTGAAGTGCCGTTTACGGCCCAATATTCATTGACCAGCTATATATGCGTGTGAAATTGTTTCGCATCACTGTGTTTAAAACTCCCCGCATCGTTTTTGTACTACCCCTTCAAAATGTTCATCAGACTAGAAATAATATAACTCTACAGTTAGAACTTTTATCGTTTAACTGGTTCAAAAGGAAATATGGCAGATTTTATGATTTTGATAAATGGGACTATAGTAGTGCCCTCCGCCCATTTCTTTGTCTATCCGCAAATCTGGATCATGCGATAACTCAAAAAGTATAAAAGCTAGGTTCACAAAATTTGATTTGTATATAGAGGGCAGTATGCAAATTATTCACGTACATGACTTTTGTTTGTAGGTTAAAGGTCAAGGTAACTATTGATGGTCAAGTAAAAATTGCTTCTGCTCCATAACTTTTACATGAATTGATTGATTATCTTAGTGCTACATAGAAACGCTTCCCATGATAAGACAATGTGTTAACGCATGTCATATGCTTGTCAGTTAAGGTCAAGGTCACTACTGAAGGTCAAGTAAACATTTGGTTCTATTCATTACTTTTTATATTGCATTGTAGGATTTTTCAGTACCACACAGAAATTTTCCCCATGATTAGACAATTTGTCGCGCACATGACCCATGGTTGATGGTCCAAAGTCAAGGTCACTATTAAATGTCAAGTTTTTTTTCACCGGTATTGGACCTCTGTTGTGCCACTGCAATACTGGGTCACTTGTTATTCAAGTGTTTTTTTTTTATTTTAAGCTCACATTCATTTTACAGTTTTGCAATTGTTGGTCCTGTATTAAATAATCCATTTATAGAAAGGCTGGAAAATTTAAAATCCAAATGATAAACAAATGTTATCACATTATTACAATTGAAAGTCTTAATTAAATTTCTCGTGAAGAGCAGCAACATGGAATATCAATTGGGAATTATTAGACGCCGACAGACCGCTTGATAGCGACGATATTAAATAAGTTGTAAGATTTGTCTATTGCAGTATGAGTATGATCTCTAAATATGGAAGCTATAAAACCTGTGCAGAACAAGGAGTTGTGTTATCAAAACGCAAAATCTTGACCCCGAATGTATGACTAAAGTTGTTGTATTTTTGAGGTTTAAGGTCAAGTCATCTAGATCTATTTATATAGGTCAGTTTGAAGGTCTTACCACAAGGTTTGTTAATTGTGAGTATGAACTAAATTTGGTTATTTATTAGTGACGTAGGACCAAACATTTTGATTATTAAGGTTTTAAGTTTGAATGTGAAGGTCATATGAGGGACAAGGTCATTTATATATAAGTCAAGTGTTTGGTCTTGTCGAATGGAATGGTGGGTGAGTATGTTCTAAATCAGGTCATTCATGTGGGCTATAGGGAATCTGGTTCGTGTCAAGTTCATTTTAGTAGTTTAACTTCCGTTTTGAAAAGTAGCCAATTATCATTAAGGCCAAAAATGTAGTTTATTAAGGGTTTAAGTTTGAAGGTGAAGGTCATTTTAGGATCAAGGTCATTTATATATAGATCAGTTTCTTTGTCTTGCCACAAGAATTGTTGAGTGTGGGTATAACCTTTATCAGGTCATTCATGTAGGATGTATACAATCTTGTTCGTACATACAAATGAAGGTCAAGGTCATCTTTATGATTTATATGTTGGATTGTCTGTTCTTGCCACCAGGTTTGTTAAGTGTAAATGTGAACTAAATTGGGTCTTTAATGTAGGCTGTAGGACCAAAAATGCTCGTCATTAAGGTTTTATTTTTTTTTAGGTGAAAGTCGTATTAGGGTCAAAGTTATATATATAGGTCAGTTGCTAGGTCTTGTCACAAAGACTGTTGAGTGTGGGTATGGTCATTAATGTAAGCTGTCTTATTCGTACAGACGGACGAAAGGACGGCTCGTGGGCATAGTAACAATTTACAAATTTTATCTTCAAGTATAATTCTTTTCAATACTTGCACAACAATAAATAAACTCTTTATGTAAAAAAGAAATACTGCATTGAAAGAGCACAGCATCCGAAAGCTTTGGTTTCAAGGCTTAAGCTATTTTTTATTCTATCGTTTCCGTTACAATATTTAAAAAAAAAATGATTAAATCTCTTTGGGTATCACATACAACCATTCATATTACACAGCAGTCTATAGAACTCCAAGATAACTAAAGACATATTCAAACTTCAAGAAGTTTCTGCTGCCACCTGAAAACCTTCTGGATCAGTACAAACTATGGCCAGAATATTTAAAAAAAACTGATACAGATTTGTTGGATGAAACAGTAATGAATTTAGAACGAGGCTAGGCGTAGGTTGCATGATACTAATTTAAAACTAAAGGGCCTTAATGCCTTTGTCTAATATTTGGCTGCTACATTCCATTTTATAAGTATAAAATGTATTCTTCTAGTTCAATCATTTTTTCAATAATTATTTTCTTGCAAATTTGTTACAGGTTTGAATATTTGACAAACGTATTAGAAAGTTAAATATTTTTGTTTATATTTGTGTTTGTTGTTTTTGTAGTTAGAAACATGAAATTAGTGAATAATTGATTTACTCACGACATAGAGTGAGTAAATAAAATTATTCACGTTTTTCATCGTCTGCTAACTATTTTGTCTCCAGTTCCCGGTAGTTGTTTTACCGCGTTTTCTGCTTGCAATTCACGATTTTCTCATGTTTTCAGTACACTATATAAGTGATTGTTAATTGATATTCTTCACTCGAGGTTGAATATTTGACAGTATAACAAGTATTTTGATTATTTGTTTATTCCCTCCAACCCACCCTAACAGACTTTTCAAGTTTCTTAATAGTTATTGCTGATGGCTTGTAACTGTATTCGAATATCAAAGGCAGATTTGACTTTTTGACTGTGATTTAAACAAGAGTAATCATTTAGTTCTAGAGAGATTCCTCAGGTCAGACATTACGTCTCCTTTATGTTCTGATAGAAAATAAGGTTCACAGTTACGTACCTTATATTTCAAGGGTCTTTAGACATGAACAGTTCCTTGATAATTATTACTATTGAGTATTCATGTATTACTAGAACTTTAAAGGCAGATATACATTTAACATTATATGAGAACATTTGAATTCTTCATGCCAGACTCGGTATCTACATTTAGAAAAGTAACATTCGCAAGTACGCATTTAATTCTATATCTATATATTTTATGCTGTTTTTTCCCATGCAATGTTATTCTTTCGTTATCAAATGGAAATTGATAGTCTTAGTAATATATTGTTTTAAAGGAAAATACCTGATGCTTTTAAAACGTTTATTTTTTATTTATCAGTAACAACTGTTATTTCCACTTCATTGAAAAACATTTACTGGCCTAGTCTCAGTGAAAATTCGTAAATTATAAAATCCAGATAATTAATATTGATTAAATGTATATCAATTAACTAAAGAATTACGTCTACAACTAGAACATAGAACAATAGTGTATTAATCAAGAAATAATATATCTCATTTTGTGATTAATTGTTGAATAAAATCGTATCTGTACGATAAATATTGATTTCATTCAACACCAAATCACTAAAGAGATATTATATATATATTATTTCGATTATAACACGTTACCAAGAATTATTAAGTACATCCTTGACGGCTGTCTGCTTTCTTTTGCTGGGAGCCGCTATGCCGTTTGACTCTATGGTCACATGGTAATAATTGTGGTCAGAAAAATGTATGGTTGCATAATAACACATAATTTTATTATTTTTAATCATTCGTGTTAGAATAATTATACAGTATTTGAACGTACAAAGACGTTTGATTTCATGATGAACATTCAATGTGCCATTAAAGCGTCCATTTTACGTGCCCACGTCATTTCCGTGTTTCATATATTGCATAATATGTACATTTGTATGTCAACTGAAGTTTATCAAAGCGAAACATGTTTTGACAAGACTGTGTTGGTTTTTCAATTTACATAATCATGATTATTTATATAATATTCAAAAATGACTTATATCTTAACAGGTCAATATAGACATGTCTTTTGACTGGACACAACAAAGGATAAGACTATATTTCCCTGCCTCTGGTTACTTAAAGCTGTATTTCTTCGAAGAGGTAGTTTTATCATAATGCATACCATTGACTTGTATTTTGCCTGTAGTATACTTTTCTATAGTTTTTAATCATGTCGGGCACACGAGACGCACGTACAATATAGGATGTTTACAATACGTATTTTCAATTCAGTATTTTAACACATCGCCTCCAGGATTGTATAATCTTAAATAATGATATAATGACAATGTCAAAAAGTAATACTTAACAAAAATGATAATCTGTGCCCTGGACTGATTAGAATAATGTAATACACATTTGTCATTAGCGTGAATGCTAACATACTTTTGATGCATTTATAAATCTGTTATGTGTTTTAATATAATTACATTAATGTCTTGCAATCTCAGTTGACGTGCTTTAATACATACTGGAGGCCTAGTAGATATTCTTACTTCGTTTTCAATAGGGAGTGGTCTATATAACTGTAAATTCAACCTGCAAGAATGTTGAAATTCGTCTATTGCCTAGCAGCTCAATATGTGTTCCAGGTAAATATTAACTACTTTATCTTTGTTAAAAATAAATTCTGTAATATAAACGAGTATGAAGCTTCTTTTTCTGATAACTAATACTTGTTGCCGTAGCAATTAAAGACTCTGCAAAGTTTATAATTTAGTTCTATTTTCTTCTAAAAGCAGGAATATTGAGGCACATGAAATGGTAACAACATTAAGTATTCTTTAAAGGGTAACGACTGAAAATAATCTTTGTATTTCAGAACAGTTAAAGGCACAAATCACAAATTTGGCAACCCATTATTAATAAACTTTAGTCAAGTACGTCTTTATTGTATCTTATCGTAATTTTGCTAATTTTCGAAGATCATATGGTATTATTGCGTCATCGCCAATGTTGTTTGCGGATATTATTTACAAACTTTAAAATTCTTGACAGCTTTTTTCACTATTCTATAAAATTGTCAAATAAATACCACTGACTGATTTAGCTACAAGTATTATTGCTAGACCGCTTCCCATAGTTCTTGAATGTGTGGCCGAGTGGCATAGTGCTAGAAAGTTCCTGCTCCAACAGGTGAATTTTGGAGCATAGGTGTAGACTGTGGAGTGTAGGTTTCCACAGAGGTTGGTGTTATTCAAGTTGGAAAGGTTTCTTAGCTCATTTTTATCTAGAACAGTTGTTATTTCTTTTTTTTATTTTGTCCTGATCACTTCTACTTAATGACAGATGAACACCAAATGGCAAGAAATTGGTATTGTAGCTCTTTAGGTGACTTGAGCAAACTGTTGAGTGTTGTCTATAATTTGTATGATGTCCACTGAAGCAGGGAACAATATTTTTTAGAGATAAGCTGCCCTTTTCTACAAATTTCTCGGTACTCTGTTTCAGTCCACGGAGATTTTGTAGTTCCATTCGCACCCTTGTGCGCACTGAAGTAGCCAGTGTTTTGGTATATGTGTTTTTGTCGTGTTTTTTCGGTATACTGCTAAGTTTGAGATTTTTTACGTGTTTATTTAAAGTCCTTAATTTGTGGATAAAATATTTGTAATGTTTAATGTTTGATTTCTTCTCTGCATTGTATTCCCTTAACGCCTTTGCAGCTTGGGAGCTTGAGTCAGTAGTAACAGACCGAACTTTGATGTGACCTGCTTCGGAAATGTTGTTACGGTTTTGGTGAAGGAGTATACTTTCACTGGCTGAAATTGAAGCGTCGCTGGGATAGTTTTTCTTGCAGTTTTGGTGATTACAGTTCTTTTTCATGCAGTGCTTATTTGCAACTGCAATACTGAGGACATGTTTCTTTAAACTTGTATGGTCACTGAGTGGAGAAAAACTTCCGGCCTGAGGTCTACTAGAGAAATACTGGGTGTCAACAGATTTCTCTTTTCCTGCAAGAGATGTGATTCTTGCAAGGTACATTTGATTTGATGTCATTTGTTTATTGTTTATCTGTGTTGCTGCACCACTTAGAACATTTAATTTACTCTGTAGGGTAGTTCGATTCGGTGTTTTGATATTTAGACAGGATAGCGCAAGAAGAACATCTGATAGTCCCATTCGTGACTTCAAGACGGGCAGTAGAAGCATTTCATTCAATTCAATTGGTTGACAGGTATTTTTGTCTAGGTTTGCAAGTAATACTTGAAACTGGGTACAGAATGCATGTGGCCATTTGGCTCTATCATTTCCCATAACATTTTAAGGCCATTTTTAGAAATGGCTAATTTGGGCTGAAATGTCACATATTTTCGCGGGCTGAAATTGTCTTTCAGGTGGCTTGTAGATTCAACAATCAATGCTTTGTATGAAGTTTACTATGTATTTTATTTCTTCTTCAAGTAAGAAGTAAACAGGTATCTTTTTAATTTCAGGTCTGCATCTCGTAAGAAATCAGAAGCCGTCCGACTTTGGTACATCGTTCGGAAGTCCGAAGTAGCAGAAAAACCCGGCATCTGCTACCAATACTTATCAGCAGTATGTAAAAAAGGTTACGCGAAAAAATATGTGACTTAGGTGTGAGACTGCGCGCACATGTATTTAAACTGCTTGTCGTGTTTTTATTCTTTGAATACTTCTCCTTTATCACTCCCAAATCTATTGTTAGGATGGTCTGACGGTCAAACGCTAAATAAGAAAATCAATCAAAGTTTACTATCTGTATTTTTACACTCAACCTGGTGTAAAAGTATGTCAATAATTATTTATACAACAACAATATATAACTGTAACCATTCATTGACAAATACCTGTAATTTATGAATATTGTTCATGCTAAATATATCTTCTTGTTCTATCTTTATCTTATTCTATCTTCTACCATTCAGATCAATCTCCAGTCATCAACTGATGGCCATTTAAAAATTCGGGCTATTTATATGAATGTTTTTGTTTACATTGTGATGTCATCTAAAATCATGTTTTTCCCGTTAAAATTGGTTGCCCTCTAGAACTCAGGAAAACAAAATGGCGGACATTCACAACGTTGTTGCAGGAGCAACTTTAATAATTAATACAAGATAATACATAAATGCTTCAAATAGTAATTATGGATATTACTTAATAAGGTACATTTCTTGACATTATTATCAATATGGTTTCGAGAAGTATTAGTTTTGGTTGAAAGGACATTGCATAAAGTAGGTGGGGAACAGCACATCACTATCAACACTGCCAGCAATCCGTTTAATATTCTCTGAGGATCTGAATTGAGTTCAAAGTGAATGTTCGCATGAGCGCCGATACCCGTTCCCATAGTGATTTGCCTCTGATATGTCGATAGTATACTTTGAATCTGCACTTTCTTCTAATCCGAATCCAGCCAGAACAGTTGATACATTTCTAACGATATTTCCTGTCGTCATACCATGTACAAATTTGTAAGTAATTCTTTCATTCTTAACAGACGATCTCATCTGAAATAAGAATCCGATCACTTGTGGCCACCACACAAAAAAAAAAACAAAAAAAAAAAAACAACAAACAAACAAAAAACAAAAAAAAAAAAAAAAAACAGCTCCAATTTCTGGATCCTTTTCCCCGTATGATTAAAAGCACTTTTCTTTCGATCTGTTATTCCCTTTAATGCATTAAGCCATCAATCACTAACTCCACTTATTTAGTTTTCATGGATAAGAGAAAGAAATTTTTTTTTACGTCTTATCCGTTCATTTTCGTTCCTTTGGTCATAAATATTCAATTTTTCAGAACGCTCCTGTTACAAATTAATTTTCAAGCCTTAAGGTATGAAGGTATTAAATGAGAAAAGTATCTTGGACCTGTCACCAATGAGATTTACCAAAATTCTCTAATACAATCTGTACGAAATTTTACGCACGTCAGTGGCACGGATTAGAGACGGAAAATGCTCAATTCTTCCAGGCGGAATCCAGTTTTTAAGGTATTTAAATAAAACAGAGATTCCGCACGTCATCGGTCAGAAAAATTGGCACAGAATATTTAAATTAGCAGGAAAAAATTCCGTGCGGATTCCGTACGGAACAGCTTTACGCACGTCATTGGGCAGGAAAATGGGCACGGACTATTTAAATTAGCAGGGAAAAAAAATCCGTGCGGATTCCGTGCGGAGCAGCTTTATGCATGCATTGGGCAGGAAAATAGGCACGGAATGTGTAAATGAGACGGAATTCAGAACAAAATTCCGTTTGGATTCCGTGCGGAAGTATTTTACGCACGTCATTTTTCTAGACAATTCGCCTGACCGTGGCCAAGTAGTTAGGTTGCTGGCTTCAAATCACTTGCCTCTCATCGAAGTAGGTTCCAGCCTCACTCAGGGCGTATAATTCTTTATATAATATGCTGTTTATAATATATTCTAACACGGCCAGCGAATAACCTACATTAAGGTAGAGCAAAATCTATCTCGAGTTATTTAAGAAATAATTTATAGCAAAGCAGTGCTTTATCACTATTTGTACACGATGGGTGGTTATACGTCAGGCGCAATAATTTCACGAGGGCGAAGCTATAAATTATTTCGATTCTTAGATATGTTCTTTATTGTAAAATTTATATCAAATATGATGGAACTGTTTCATCGCACAAGCATGGCGCCAATAGTAGGTATTTGTTAGACCGGAAACGGTAATACTTCTTGCGGCAGAATTCAAAGCGAATAACTAATTCAGTATGTGTATAAATTATTTAAAACATTTGTGCAATATGACATTTCGTTTAAAACAAGTTGTTAAGTAAAATATTTCATGAAATTTGAAAGCGCTATTTCTTGATGCGTACATGGCGCTAAATATCACGTTGACGTGACGTCAGCATAACATCGTTGTGATGATTAAAGCATTGTTAGCCATATTAGAACTCGCGTACAATGATGTCTTCCGATCCAGGTGTGTCTAGCACGGTCGAAAAAAATAGTTACCTTTTTTTCTTATGAGAACTGTTGATACTAGAATGTTGTGTTAGAATTGAAATAACAAGTTCCCAAGTGTGATTTATCTTAGATTCTAATATGACTAATAATGCTTTTATCATCACAACGATGTTATGTTGACGTCACGTCAACGTGATATTTAGCGCCATGTATGCATCAAGAAATAGCGCTTTCGAATTTCATGAAATATTTTACTTAATAACATGTTTTAAACAAAATGTCACATTGCACAAATATTTTGAATAATTTATACACATACTGTATTAGTTATTCGCTCTACTGAATAATTCGCAATAATTTTCGCTCGAACTGAATTCTGCCGCAAGACGTATTACCGTTTCCGGTTCTGATGTGTTTTAACAAATACCTACTATTGGCGCCTAGCTTGCGCGAAGAAACAGTTCCATCATATTTGATATAAATTTTACAATAAAGAACAAATATGAATCGAAATAATTTATAGCAAAACAGTGCTTTATCACTATTTATACACTCGGGCGGTTATACGTCGTCCGAAATAATTCGATCGGGCTACGCCCTCGTGAAATTATTACGCCCGTCGTATAACCGCCCATCGTGTATAAATAGTGATAAAGCACTGTTTTGCTATAAATTATTTCTTAAATAACCCTAGTTTTTTGTCCTTATGCGAAACAATATATCACTCAGATCTACGGCCTTCCTGATATATTTTTATGCATAAGAACTCAAAACACCTGTTATTCTATGATAAACCACACTTGAGAACTTATTATTTCTTAATTAAACATAAAAAAGTGTTGCTTATTATAATATAATACATTAATTAGCTCAGATCTCGGATCATCTCCGCAAATGATGCGGAATTTTGAGGATTATTGAGTCGAGGAAATCCGTAACAAATCCAGAATGTGGAACAAAACTGCGGAGAAAAGCAGGTATTAGAAAAATTCCCTAATCAATGTGGAATGCAGAGTATTGAACCACTGAATGCGGAAATAATGCGGAAACTGGGAGAACATCAGAATTGGAAAAGTTACGCAATTAAATGAAGAGTATTGAGCCACCGAATGCGGGGAAAATGCGGAAATTGGGAGAAAATCGGGTATCAGAAAAGTTCTGCAATCAATGCGGAATGCTGAGTATTGAGCCGAGGAAATCTGCAGCAATTAATCAGAATGTGAAGAAGCTGCGGAAAATTAAGAGAATTTTCATTTCTAAATACGACAAGCTTTAATTATTAATAATAGAATGAAAGTCTGATGACGGACATGGGGTGGTCACAATAGCTTGCCAAAAACATTTCGCTCTAATATGAGCTTATACAATCATATTCAAAATCTTTAAAATTATGTTTTTATTCAATTTTAGTTAAATATATTTTCACACACAAGCTCATACAGTGACACATATTAATGCTTGAAATTTAATTAATTAAAACATTAAATGAATTAAAAATAGGCACAATTATGCAAGTGGACATTAATCTGATGATAATACAGTAGTCTAAATTTAATTTATCTGAAACACAAGATTATTTTAAGCAAAAGTTCCAGCTGTATACCCTATCAAACTCGGCAAATGCATTCATGCTGCTTTCTTACAAAATTCACATCCTTTTAATGTCAGAACAATGTGAATGCCTCCAATAATTAAGTTGTTGTTATTCGTAAAAATGGTTGAATAACTGTTAACATAATCTAATAGATGATCGACGAATTGAACTGAAGTACTAAAAGGGTCAAGTTATTTTCACTTTTTAATTATGATGAAGATGATACCAGTACTTCCGATGATTCACAGTGACCATTATTGTCAGATTTATCTTCTTGCATCATGGCAATAGGTTGCATTTCCACTACTGTCCATGAACAGGCTCAATCAAACCGTACAATTTTGATTTTGTCTTGTTGAGCTTCCTGTGGATTTTTCTATTTAAAAATGTCATTGACAACAAGTTTTCTATTGATCTTCAATGCTGGATTTATGTTGACATGTGGGAATATATCCAGCACTGTGAGTTATCTGAAAAACAAATAAAATTTACAAAATCAAAAGTGTTATATATTCCTTAGAAAGCATATTAACAAACAGAATAAGCCTGAAATTGCAGTTAGAGATAAGATCATGTTCAAGGTAAATTTAAACTAAATTTGTAAATTTCAATCGAGCTTAAATTTTTTAGTTCAAGACTGGGGAAAATACTCAAAATGTTGTAGGGGCTACAGCCTGTATTCAGATTTCAGAGGCAAATTCATTCGTAAACAAAATCAATGTGTACTTTATAAGGAAATTAACAAATAAAAAAAGATTTATCATATTTTGATTTTTAAAAAAAAAAAATACGTTTGAAAATGGGGGACGAAATGACCAATTTGAAATCGCCAAGCGGGACGAAATTACCAAATCGGGGACGAGTTGACTAGGGCACGAGTAGACTGTAAATCGTTTGTTGTGGGCCTACTTTGCAAATGCGTGGCTCTGGGGCTTTGTTTTTTCCAAGAAGTCTACCCTTACCTATATTCTTTTGCTTCCGGAACTAAGTCGCAGGAATTCTCAACGATTGTTTGTTCAAAACATTTTCTTTAGTTATAAAGTGACATCCAGTAATTGTCAGGTACCTTACCGAGTCTAACTCAGGTTGGATGACACTTTTGTAGTTATAACTTGAATAACGCACTCAGCTGTATTTGATAGAAGTCCGTAATGTCTGACTCTCTCTGTGCGCGATCCCAGCATGCAACAACTCCCGCGTTCGACTGTATCCCATATTATTGCCTATTTATAGAATAGTCGGGTTCGACATCTACTACACTCCCCGCCCACACTTTATCGAAAAGGACGGCACTCTGGGGGCTGAACACCAATGTAGCTGGGACATCGCTTGACCTGTGAGGTTTCTTAAACCTCATCAAGCTGGTTCGCTGCAGTGTTTCAGCAAATGATTTGGGGCCCAGCAACCAAACCCTCATTGCTGACTTGCCGATTCATGGCCCTGTACCATGATCTAGCCATAAAATTTCTGCTCTTAATGTCTAACACTATGCAAAACCCTATTGTCCTGGACCACTACATCTCTCTAATTTCTGCTGCAAGTGCCTAGCACTATTCGACTCCTAATGGTCCTGGACGACTTCATCTCTCCTTCACTCTTCTCCCTCCACGGCAAAGGCAAAGTGACTACACTTAACCTCTGCTCCCCTTAACAGTACAATCTTTGCAGCGGTACTTATCAATATCCAGTGCTTCAGTGGCTGTAACATCTACACATGACCCGTGATACCATTCATCACAGTAGTCACACTGAATCATGAAACGACCCTGCCATGGCTTTCTGCAAAAACAATACACCTCACTGTCATCACCGGAAGTGTCTACACTTCCAGGTTTGGGCCTTCCACTGCACAATCCATGCTGGTGGGGTTCGATCCCTGCAAGGCTTAACCTATCATGATTCACCACGAACACCGAATTTGAGCTTGACACGGAAAATGTATGCTGAAACCTTGGTAACTATGACACCAGGACCTTTCCATGGTGGACATAGTTTCTTACATTTCCCCGCTGTGTCCAACAGATACACGATATCTCCAACCTCATAGCTCCTTTCCAGGATACGAAGGTCGTAGTTCTGCTTCATACGCTTAGAGCTAGTCTTAAGCGTTGCCCTTGCTGTGGTATGAGCTTCCAGCAGCTTCGCAGTTAGCTTTGCCACAAAAACTCCCCTATCTGATGTGACTGTTCGGTTTAGGGAACATTACATCAGCTGGTGTGTTTACTTCTCTACCAACATGAGCTTGTTGGCCGTAAACTCTTTGTTACGGTTCACAGAAGCCCTTAGCGCACCTGCTATCTGCTGGATGTACAAGTCCCACTCGTTCTGATGTTTCCCAATGAAACAGCGCACGGCATTCATCAGGGTTCTGTTGTACCGCTCAACCTGTCCATTTGAAGATGGTCGGTACAGGGTAGTCCTAGCTTTATGAATGTGAAGTGTCTTACACATCTCACTAAAAAGCTTTGACTCAAAGTTTCTACCCTGGTCTGAATAAATCTGAAACGGGACTCCGAAACGCGAGAAAACATAATCTACCAAGGCCTTTGCAGTAACGTCAGCAGTCTGGGATGGCAATGGTATGCACTCCACCCATTTTGTGAACTGATCCACAACCTTCAAGACATGCTGGTTTCCCCCTAGGAGTTTTCGGAAGTGGACCCAAGAAGTCAATGTCCACCCTTTCCATTGGGTCACCCGCATGGTATTCCGTCATTGGACAGTGCCCTTGACGCTCCGACATTTTATTGCGATTGCATACTTCACAACTCGCAACATAATTTGCTACGTCCCGGCTTATCCCATACCAATCAAACTTCTCTTTCACACGCTCAGTGGTCCTAGCCACGCCTTGATGCCCTGCCAAGTGCAGATCATGGTTTAACTGCAAAGCCTTCATACGCAAGCTACCAGGAACCATGAGTTTTTTATCACCAGAACTCGCATCTTCCTTGTACAACACACCATCAATCAACATGAATTGCTCCTTGTTTAACCAGTACGACTTCACAGCTGGACTAGCAAGGCTTGGTTGAACTGTCCAACCAACGCAGGATAAAGATGAAATCGACATCTTCTTCTTGAGCCTCACTAAGTTCTGACAAAGTGGAACCCCAAGATGTTTCCCAGTCTGTGTTCACAGGCTGAGCGGTATCCTTGATACCACACACCTGCTTATGCTGGTCTACCGGGGTTGGATAACCATCTGCACCCCCTGGATCCCAGGGTAGGTACAGATACCCCTCATCATCTGCACCGCCGCAAGCACTCTGCTCAACCTCAACGTCATAGGCTTGTGTCACTTCCTGCTTCGATTCTCCGATTGAGTTGTCCGACCCTCGGTCTGAACCGTTTTGCCACTGTTGCCTTACTGATTTTTTGCAGTTTGCCTCAAACCCTCAGTGTGGTGGGCTGCCAAGTTACCCCCGTGGTCGCCCCCGATGTGGATTCCCTGACTGACATGGCCATTGTCAGCCGCTAATCCCTGCACCCATTGCGAAGCCAGTGGTACTGCAGTGTCCACCTGATCGACAAACGATCCCCAGTTTTTGTTATGTGCCCTAACGCAGTAATCACAACCTCCACAAGGCAAATCTCCAGGCTCCACCCCAGCAACAAACGCTGCACACCGTCCATCACTTGCCGGCATCCTGGACACGGCATCTACGTTCCCGTGCTTCTGGCCTGGTCGGTGCTTCAACACCATATCATACTGCGATAGCTCCTCGAGCCATCTTGCGAGTTGCCCTTGTGGTTCTCCGAACCGCATTAACCAAGTTAAGCTAGAATGGTCAGTCCTGACCGTGAATCTCCTACCCAACAGATAGTGTCTATATTGGCGTGTGAATCTCACTACAGCCAACAGTTCTTTCCTCGTGATACAATACCTGCGTTGTTCGCGGTTAAGCGCAAATCTACCGTACGCAATAACCCGTTCAACGCCATCCTGAACCTGAATTAGCTCAGCCCCTACCGCTTTGTCTGAGGCATCCGTGTCCAAGATAAACTTGTCTGTCTGATTTGGTAATGCCAGCACTGGTGGTTCAGTGAGAGCCTGTTTCAAAGCATCAAATGCCTCTTGTTGCTCTGTGTCCCACCGAAACTTCTTTTTACCCACAACATTGTACAGTGGTTCTGCCAACTGCGCAAAGTCGTGGACGAAAGTCCTATGATAGTTGACCAGACCCATGAAGCGTTCCACATCTTTAGAACATGTAGGTACAGGCCACTCTCGCACTACCGCCACATCAATATCAGACATCCCCAAAATGTTGCTACTCACAACTCTTCCAAGGAAATCTACTTCCTTTTGGAAAAGTAAGCACTTCTTTGGCTTCAACTTCAGACCATTATCTCTGAACCGCCCAAGAGCATCTGCTAGATTAGTAAGATGTTCCTGAAACGTCTTACCTAGCACCAGGACATCATCAAGGAAAGCTAAGACTGTCTTCAAGTTTAGCCCCCTTAGGGCCAGATTCATCACTCTTGCATAGGTTGCTGGTGCATTACAGAGTCCAAAGCCCATTTTCACATGCTCGTACAGTCCGTACTTTGTGATAAAGGCAGTCTTTTTTCTATCTTCTTCCTGGATATATGCGGAGTTGGCATCTAACTTAGAAAACCAAACACTGCCAGCCAAAGTATCAAGGCAGTCATCTACCACTGGTAACGGAAATACGTCCTTAAGCGTGACGTCATTTAAGGAACGATAATCGCTGCACCACCTGACCGATCCGTCACGCTTCCGGATCAGGACCGGTGCTGAAGCCCACTCTGAAGTTGATTCTTGTATGACACCCGCCTTGAGCATTTTCTCAAGGTGGGCCTCTTCCTCCCCTACAAAAGTAGCTGGGGTACGACGCATATGCTGTCTAACAGCCTTTGCATCACCCGTGTCAATGCTATGTTCAATCTTAGTGAACTTACCTAAGTCGAACTCATCCCTTGCAAATACATCTTGAAACTCAATTAGCAGCTGCGCTAACTGAAGTTTCTGATCTTCACTCAAGTGCTTGCTTGAGTCCAAATACATCTGCTGCAAATGGTCTGGAATACCATTGGTCAATGTATCGGATTCATCCATACTATCCGGTGAACCCTCCGTGACCTCACACGCCCCCGGTGTTTCATCACAGCTATTATGTTTGCTGTCTAGGAAACCATCAACTGGGTAGGCTCTGTCAATTTCCATACCCTTCCGAATCAACCTGTATCTATCACTGGTGTTCATAACACACATCAATGGCTCCGCCCCTGCACCACGGACTACCCGTGGAACAAGGACTTTCACGTTATCAACGGGCTCTACAACACAGTCTGGCATTTTCTGATCCAGGCTACATTTAACCCTCATGACTGAATTTGGCGGAATGACCTGACGCTTAGCAACTGTAACCCGAGCAACATCCGGTACCTCACCACGCTCCCCAACATTTAAGTTGATAACCTGGCTGTCAAACGTCAATATGCCCCGGCCCATGTCTAACATGGCAGACCATCGACGAAGTAAGTCGAAACCAAGCAGCAATTCTTGTTCAATCGGAGCTATGTATAACTGCTCCCTGTACCATTGCTCCCCTATTTTCAGTTTAACTGGGCCCACTACAAAACCCTTCATGCCCATCTTGCGGTCTGCTGTGCGTAGCCTCTTAGGTTTCCTTTGCAAGGCGTCGTACACCTTATCTGAAATAATGGTCACCTGCGCTGCGGTATCTACAACTGCTGTAACCGCTTGATTCCCAACTTGAACCTTCATGCTAAACTGCGAGGCTGACGTCAGCTGGCAAACCTTGAACTCCTCAAGTTCACCACTTCCAGTCTCCTTCGGTCCTCACCCTGTTCAGCACCCTTCAAGCCAGAATCCTTAGTCAACACTACTTCAGGCTGACCATTGTCAATTTTCCCCTGCACAACCGCTTCATCGCCACTACCGGTTATACCCTGTGAATTCACTAAGCGTAATGGTCCCAACACTGCTTCAGTGATACCTGGCACTGGACTATCCAGTAGACTAGGCTCACCAAGCACTGCCTCCTCAGATGCATCTTGCACCAAAGCATCACCATCCGGCAGACTGTTCACCATGGTGTCATCTGCCACTGGCGGATCCGGAGTTGGAGGGTGCACAGCCTGGCAATGTGACACCCCAACACCCGGGTCCTTTTCAATTGCCTCATTTAGGCCTGCTTCTTTCCGGATCGAGTGTCGGCCTTCGAACTCGACCCTTTCTTGTTTAACGGCTGGTTGGCCGCACCCTTGTCTGCTCCCTTCGGACAATTTCTAATGAAATGCCCCTTTTCGCCACAACCATAACATGCTCCAGACATTGGTCGGCGCCTAACAGGTGACTTTCGCCTGTTAGTCTGCTGTTTCATTTCAGCAGATACCTTTTCCAGCCCCAGCTGCAACTTCTTTTCTAATTGCTGTTGCAACCTGCCCATCATGCTTTCAAGAGGGGATAGATCAGGAGTGGCTGCACTACCTGTCCCCCCTCTATTGTGCGAAGCTGATTTGTCCTCCACCGCATACACTGCATGGCGGTCGTCGTCAGTATCAACCTTGCGCTTATCACGTTTCACATTGCCAAATATGGCCTGGTGAACCTGTTGGGGAATGGCGGACGCCATTTATTGCATGTTCCATGGTCACAGGCTCTGACATACATACATGGTGGCCAGCTTCCCTATCACTCAAACCCTGACAGAAGCGAGTTACTGCTTGCTGATTTGAGTAATGCTCCGGCAAATCACGGAACGCCTTTGTTGCCAAGGTTAAAATTCTATCTGACCAGTCCTCCAGGGACTCCCCCTGGGACTGCGACGCTTGCTAAAAAACCGCACCTGTGCTGTAGCCGGAAGCTCTTTCGCACCAAATCTACTTTCCAGCTTGCGCATCAACCTGTGGTAAGACAGATGCTCTCTACGATCAGTAAGGACTGCATAGAAATCAGCAGCCGCACCTGTGAGACTCCAACACAGACAATTTAAGCGCTCCTTTTTTGTCCATTCGCAAGCTTCAGCGTAACGACCAAATGTTTGCTTAAATGCAGCCCAGTTACCCTTACCATCATAACAAAGATTTCTTGGCAACGTGTTGATAACATCCCTAGCGCGTTTCCGTCGCCTAGAAGACCCTCATCTGTATGTGTCTTTGAGCTAGAACTACGGCCTGGCCGTGTACTAACTTCATCATCAGAGCTGCTTTCACTGTCCGAAGAACTCGATTCACCAAATTTGAATCTAAGCTGCTTCGGTGTTGTGTCCCTCACTGGAGTGTGTACCCTATATGTCCGATGCACCCCTATGGAAGGCACACCACTGGTAGCCGTGCTAAATACTGGTGTTGAACCGCCCACCATGGAAGGACGCACCCTGTGCTGTCCTACAGTGTAAGTGCCAGCCGCAGTGGAACGTCCAGTACCACCGCTTCCACTCATCGCAGGGTTAGACAGGGTGGGAAAATAACTTACACTTATTTCAGGCTCAGGCAAACCGGCGAATGATGAAAACACCTTTGGTTTGGCTGCCGGTGAAGCTTCTTCACCGACATGGGGCTTAACCAAAGTGTTCAAAGGTTCCCATGTGTCTGTATCAGTTGACTGCAATGGAACAGACGGAAGGAAGTCAAACTCCCCTACCGCAGGTGGACTTACCTCATCGTCAAGACCAGATGTAAGTGCCTTATTCGGGCGAAAGTCAACTCTATCCAAGGCATTTGTTTTCACTGAACCCCTAGAGATAATTACTAAAATCTCCGGTGTTATGTTCCCACTGCTTTCCCTTATTTGTACAATCAACTGGGGAAGCCTAGCTTTCATCCCAGGGATCTGCATCAATTCTGTAGGTGTCGCACAATTAATGCGCACCTTCTTTGGCCAGCTGCTCTCAAACATACCGATTTCAGAAAAATCCATCTTTTGGAAATTCTGAAATATACCTGAAAAACAAAAATAAACAAACAACTATACAGGCCACAGACCCTCTCCCCTTTAATAAATCAAGAATGTTCCCAAATTTAATTTAAAAATGGGCGAGGACCAGGGGGGATGCACAACAGCCTGGTTGAGGTCACGATGATCCGCTCCTGCAATGTTTACTTGTTGTACTTCCGGCCTAGCGCATGCGCAGTTGTCTGTTTCCCACGCTGACTTCTGCTGCAAAATATAAGGAAACTGCACCTTATTTTTGCAAAATCTATAGATAACGGGCAGCGTATTCCCTTTACCGATCGATTTGAATCGAAATCAGCTACTGTCAAAGCTGCACAAAGGATTTCTCAACGTTGGGTTAGTGACCGTCACGGAGCAGGTGCTCGCAGCTTTCTCCTCAATTGACGAGGATTTCAGGCGAAATGTCCGTTCTCGCTAACTTCTGACACCATTAAAGTGACATCCAGTAATTGTCAGATAACTTACCGAGTCTAACTTTGGTTGGATGACACTTTTATTGATCGCAGCCGATGAGAGGCCGCGATCATATTGAATAGGTCAAGTATTTGCACGCTGGGGAAAATATTTCATGATGGACCTGTCAATTCTTTACTTGTGGGTGAAACAGGTCTCATAAGCGTAAATACGACTAGCTTCTACTGATTTTAAAAACATACCGTACGATTTGTTGTGAATTAACTGTTGTTGTACTTTTAGTAGTTTAACCGCCACCCTTGTTTAAGAGCAACATTTAAAAACACGTTTTTTTCATCCTCAAGTAATAAGTAAGTAGACTCGCCCAGTTTAATCAATCTAGACGCATAATCTAGCTGTTATATATAGAGCGCTTACTTCACCCGATTTACATTCGGAACATTTTCACGCGTTTCGGGCTTTATCGTATGTTTAAAATGGGATTTTTGAACCGTCCAAAGATGCTGGAAATGTTTGTCTTATTGTTTTTTTTTAAAATAAAAATGTTACTGCTTTCATTGTCTACCACTTTTTTTCCACCCTTGCCTGAAAAAACAGTAATGAGTTTGTACACTGTTCAGACAATTTAACCAAACACAAGTTTACCTGTATAAACAGAAAGCATGATATGTCACCATGCGCGGATCCGGGGGGGGGGGGGGGGTTGGGGACCGGGGGTCCGGACCCCCTCTGGAAAATCTTTAAAAAAGGAAAGAAGACAAGAAGGAAAGAAAACGTTTTTCGAAAAAGGCAACCTTAGGACTGCATTTAAAGTATATGCGGCTGCAGCTACATACGACCCCGACATAATTCATATTATTTATCTAAAAGAAACTAAGAATTTAACCTTCATGAAAGCTTGATTTTATCATTTTCCCAAATTTAACAGGTTAGTCCATAAAACTGTTCCAGAATGCAAAAAATGAAGTGCTAAATTTCAAAATTTCCAGGGTGTGTGTGTGTGGGGGGGGGGGGGGGGGGGGGGGGGCACGGGATCGGACCCCCTCTGAGAAAATTGGCTGTGTCCGTGCATGGTCACTATACCTGTCCAGTACTGGACATTATGGTAAACGCATCTTTCCTGCACAAATGACAATTTCGCAACTTCTGTCCGGTTTATACAAATTTCTGGCCGCGATAAACCATTTGACTTGTAGTTATAACTTGAATAACGCACTCAGCTGTATTCGATAGAAGTCCGTAATGGCTGACTCTCTCTGTGCGCGATCCCAGCATGCAACAACTCCCGCGTTCGACTGGGTCCCATATTATTGCCTATTTATAGAATAGTCGGGTTCGGCATCTACTACAGTTAGCAAACCAGTCAAATTTATGTCACATTTTTTTTTTATCTCTGAAAGAAAAATTATGAAACTCTTTTCATTCCTACCGTAATTAAAGAGGTCCGACTACATTTACTGCAATAATATCTTGTAATATTTAATTTATTTAAAAGAAAAACCAGAAAAAGTCAAATTTACCACTAAGTTTTTTCAAAGTATAATGTCCCTATCTTATGAAATAGTCAAGGGTCAAAATTTCCGCAACTGAAAATAAATGACTGAGTAGAACTTCTCCGCATTATGAAATTGTCAGAGTCAGAATTTCCGCAACCGAGAAATGTAGTGTTATTATTCTGGATGTTTTCCGTAAAAACAAAAATCATTTTCTGCAGAAACTGAAGGTTTCAGCAATTTTTCCGCATTTTCTCCACTTGACATGCAGTGCGGAAATCTGAGCTAAGTGCGATCAAATATAAACTTTACTAGATTTCAAAGTAATGATTTTCATTATTCCTTTGTATCCATACTTAGTTTTACTCTTGTTTTGGGGCTTGTAGGAGTGTAAAAATTTCAAAGTGGAAAAAGTCCGTGTTGTAAAAATTACTAAGTGCCAAAATTCCGTCTACAAAATTTGACTAAGTCGAAAAAGTCCGTGTCTACCAAAATGACGTGTGGGTTGCAGCAGGAAAAAATGAGAGTTCACACGGAAAACTAAATTTATCCGCACGGAAAAATGAAAGTCTCCGTACGGACTCCAGAAAAAATCCGTGTCCGTGTCAATTTCACACGGAATATTGCAATTCCTGCTCAATTCCTGTCCAATGACGTGCCTTTTCCAGGCGGATTCCGTCTGGAATTTTCGTACAGGAAAGCAAAGAAAACCTGTAATTTGTTCAGGATAACATTAAACAGTAATGTTCAAATCAAATAAAAGTACAGGATTTTTTTTTATCCTGGGTATCCCACTTTAATGTAAAAATACACAAACAGATTTTCTGAAAATCTATTAATAATAGAACAGTTTTACTTTATGCTAAAATTAGTTAACCACTGGACCAATAAAAAACCAATACTACCTTGTAATGAGGAAGTGGAAAATTGCTGGAATCCCAAAATGTGTACTGTAATGGGGATCCAGAAACTGAATAAAAAAATAGGACAAGTTTAAAAATAAATACTACTGACTAAGAATAGTATCAAAGTACTGGTTTGTTGAATATACCTTTTAATTGTTAAATATATTGTTTTTAAAATGAATATTTATTTTGATGACAATTTTAGTAGTTTTCAGAGATAAAATTTGGTTTGAAAAGAGATAGATAGAAGATAATCCAAAGAACTACAAAATACATTATAGCTATTTGATACAAATGCAGAATCCTTCACCCATTAGTTTAATTCTGTTAAAATCCCTTTTACCAAGTTAATGTGACTTGTGAATTTTCTTTTTTTCTGTCTTTTACAATTATAGCACATCTTGGCTGATAGCGATTCTTTTTTTCATTTGTATTTTATTGAAATAACACAAAAATCCTAACTGATTACTGAAATACTAAACAGTTGCAAAGTTTCAACATCCAGTTTTGAAAACTTTTGGCTGATACACATTAATTTTATTTTCAAGTTTACTGAAGGAATCACTGTGTAAAAGTCAAATAAAAATAAGTGTAGACCAATCTGTAAATACTACCTCTTCTGTCAATGGTAAACCTGTTTCCAAATTTTTCCATAGTATAATCTTTCTGTGTATGTTGTTTCGTCAGAATCAGCAGATTTTTTCTGTATCCTAAACTCAGTGTTGTCGATCTCTGTTCTTGACTTAGTACCTCTGTTCTTTCACCCACTAACATTTCCTAAAGTTTCTTCACTTGACAAATTAATCACCACATATGTAATAACATCAACATATGTGTGAAGTCTGGAGTACATCTGACATTGTACATATAATATAAAATTCTGATTCATGTATTTTTAAGAGTATCCTGCACAAAGCTCAGCAAAAATTTCTCTCAGAACTTATTTATAAATTAATGTTACTTGTCAATCTGACTGTATATCATTTAACGACCACACATTTACAGTTGACACCTCATCACAAACTCTCACAGGGGCTGCATTCAATTTGTTGTACTCGCTCTTACTTGGAACTTTACTAGTTATAAGAAGGAGAAATGTGGTCTGTTCTGTTCTTTATTTTTTCCTTAGTATCTGTTCTACCAAGACATTTCTCAAACTGTACTCTACTCATATCTGGTTCTGAAAATAGACATAATCATATCTGGTTCTGAAAATTGACAATCAATACAATTCGCGTTGTTACAGAATACTAACTTGATTACTTACTAAATATTTTAAAATTTATGTATACTAGGTCTTGATTAATCTATTCATAAATCTTCATGGTAAAACATATTTAATAACAGTGGTCCATTACTCTAGAAAAGATAAAAGAACCTTAAGGCCTGAACAGACGTTAAGTTCTAGTTGTACAACACTAAAGTTATAGTTGTACAACACTAATTATCTCAAAGATGTACAATTTTAAAATTGTACATATTTCACATTCAGACAGTATTCCACTCCCATATAAATAACAGAGCTTTACCTAGTAAACAGTGCATCAGGTACTGAAACGAATGTAACCATTATTAATAAAAAATAATATCCCATGAATCTGATTAAGCATGACACAAATGAGCCACGCCATGAGAAAACCAACATAGTGGCTTTGAGACCAGCATGGATCAACACCAGCCAGTGCATCCACGCAGTATGGTCAATGATGTTTGCTTTCAAAGCCTATTGCAATTACAGAAACCGTTTCATAGCGAACAGCATGGACAGACTGCGCAGATGCTGGTCGGAAAGGCACTATGTTGGTTTTCTAATGACGCGGCTCAAATCATTTTAATTTTTCAGTGTCAACCTTATTCCATTATGCATTGGAATCCATTTTATATTCAGATTTGTGTTTACTTTTTGAGCAATTGTTTCTTGAATTTCATTCACTTGCCACTTATCAACTAATTATACCAATGTGTTGCTTGTCAACGTGGGTGGTACGTAAGTCGTAATTAAGGCAAAACTTTCGAAATAGAACATGTCCTAATCTGTAAGTCAAGAAAGATTTACGAAATCACGGAATAGCATCGTACACACGATAACATTTGGCTGTACATCTTAGATTTAATTGGTGTTGTATACAACAAAAACCTACCGTCTGTTGAGGGCTTTAGAATGAATTTAAATAATTAATAAACAATTACAGTATCAAACGACAATACAATATATTTTACATGACTCACCAGACTTTTGGAAACTGTAAACCATAAATGAACAGGAACAATGCCACGCCACTCTGGACAACTTCCGCATTCATTCTGGTGCTGTGCTATTTTGTGTTGATATTTCATGTTTCCATGCTATTTTTCCAGTATTTATTTTGGAAATTTTATAGAAAATGTAGACAAGCTTATTGTCGCTAAACCGGAATCGCCTATCCCGTCGTCTGTCCCGCAAGGCCGTCGCCTCGGGAACCCCGGTCTGGTGGCTCCTGGAGGGGAACCGGTACCCCACTGCTCCCACTGACTGCTTTTTACAGCCACAGTTTGACCGTCACAATATAAAACAAACTGTATACGTTGGATTAGTTCGACTAGATCTAACAAATTATGCACCAAGTCCAAATGTGGTTTTCTTGAGGGTGTTGTGAAGATGCAGCTGCTGATTACATTTATTGCACGTTTAAGCTGCCTTGACAAGTGTTCCAATTCAGTAAGTCCTTCCTTCCTGCCATTCTGGAAACTAGAGAAAGTCTTCATGGATCACTAGTGTACTGGTTGGCGACCCAGAATTTCGGACGTCCTAGAAATTCGGACAGTCTTCTAAACGCTTATTTCGGCGATCTTTTTGATCATTTGTTGACAAGTACAAAGACGCTTGCTTTATGTGCAACATCCGCTGCAACAACTGCAAATCGTTAAGTAAAACTTACACAACTGGAATATTTGCATTTGTTCACGAAATGTTGTGACAGCTCTCGCTGGGGGAAGTTGCATTTGCTTTCAGTGCGCATGCGCATACTTGTTTTGAGGCCCCAACATTATTCAAGGGTACTCATCTACAATCTGCTAAATGCAGACGAGAAAACTGCGTGTTTTAAAATAATCAAAATGGGTAGATTGTGCAAGGCTTGAATAAAATTTTCCAGAAGATAATGGCCATTATGTATTTCTTAATTATAAGTTATTTAAGAAAAGGAAAAGATGAATTTTTTAACTCTCGACAGCCTTATATCAAACATTAATAGTTGAAGGTAAACATGTCTTTTTATCATTAACACTGACCTAAAAGTGATTCTGCGAGACAGAAATGACGACAATTAGCGTTTTCCTACTGTCCGATTTCTGGGTCCTGCAACACGCTAAAAACGTTAAATTTACGTACCCTCTTTCAGGCCTCAGTGACGTGTTCAGTTTATTATTAGATAAAAACAAATTCTTGTTTTATGACACCGAAGAACTGAACTTGATTCAGGTAACATTTCATGGATTTTGCTTTAAATATGAAAATATGACAGCTGAAAAGGCTGTAAAATTGTCCGAATCTGGGTCGCCAACCAGGAGGAATGTTCCGAATGCCAGACAAACTGTCCCTTTTTTACGAACCATATTTAGATCGATAGAAATACCTCACAGTCTGTTACCGTACTCTCGACAGCTAACAGTTACTGATGGCAAACGTAAAACAAATGACAGACGTCGTGAGACGAAGAATTCGTCAACTTTTCAGCCAAAAAACTGCATCAAGACGACACTTCCGCATTGCGCCAAAACAAACGACCGTTTTACGAAACCGGTGAATGTCGTTAAAAATCTCGCGATAAACTTAGATTTAAAGTCTCAGCGAATAGTTTCCTTCTAGCTTTTCCATTAAGACGCCGATTATTAAAGATTCTCTTGGAAAGCAAACAAGAAATAAGTAAAATTCAACACACTTAAATTTTTCGACTTTACGTAAACCGAAATCATTCGCGCATGCGCACAAAGTGTACCGTACTACCTTAAGATGTTCTATATTCCCCCTTTTTGCGAATTTACCATAGAAATTCTGGTTCTGAAATTAGCGATTACCGCCTCATTATATAACTTTATGACGTCTGCCTCAGCGGCCATCTTGGATTTTGATTGAATTTGATTACATCATCAATAACGTCATATGTGACGTCATGCCGTCACATGGAACACACCAATGATTATTAATTGAAACTTAGTTAATTATGCTATTTATTGGAATGATAATCATTGATATACCATGTCATTTGAATATGTGATGTCGTTTGATTTAATCATATTTAATTGCTTCTAATTTAAATACAAATACACAAATCATACGAAAAAGGATTGCTTATTTCAACAAATTAATAACAATATGATTATAATTCAACTTACATAAAAGCAAAAGGGTTGGGCCACAAGTTTTGCCAACATTAGAGGTTGGCCCGTCCCATTTGTCACATTGAATGTAACAAAATGAGCAGTATTTTCTTTGTACATTGTATGTCATAGTAATGTAAATGATTTAGAAAATTTAAATTAATACAAGAGGTAAAGTGTTTCAAAACAAAAGAGAAAGAAGCACAAAAAATGAAAAAGAGAAAAACCTAAATTAAGAAAAATATATGTTCCCTGTCCGCCTAACCTGCAATCAGCACAACCAAACATTGTTTTTGTAAACAGCGGTGTTCAGAATAGTTCCTGTTTGAAGGAAGAAAGTGATGAGCATTTCGTAATTCAATGTCAAGGCTATTCCACAATTTTACCGAGGATGGTATTACTGATTTTAAATAGATCTCCGACCGTCTAGCTACAGTAGCATAGTTATCGTTATTTCTTAGATTGTATGTGTGTTGAATCAAGAACAGTTTCTGGAAATATGTCATTCAAAAAACTTGGTAATTCGTCACGATTATATTTCGAGTTATAATCCTGGTAAAAATCACCGTTAAAATAAAGCAAATAACTTTGTAGATTTGTAGAAAACAGTCTAATGATCAAATTCGCCCGTTAGTTAGACTTGGATGGCCAACTATTATTGAAATACGAATGGATATAAAACCATAAAATATTTAATGACCAGCTAGTCACTAATTCACTCGCCAAGCTTCGCCAAAGTCCGTAAGCCAACGAAGACAGTGTCACGTGACAAAAATTTAAATACGTTGACAACAACAATGGCTGATCGGCCGTGATAGGATTTTGTGTAAAGACGGCGGATAAATGCAGAAATTTACAAATATTTTGCTTTTCGATGCCATTTCTACAAACAATACATAAGTGTTATAAATTTAAGCCTGTTGTTAAATAAAAGGAAAGGCAGTTTACCAGAAAATGCGATACGAATGTGCTAGACGTGTTGTTGTTTTGTTTCTTAAAATAGATTAGCGTGGCTCTTTGTACGGTTCCGTACGAACAGTCATTTAGCGTGGCTCGTATTACTGTCCCGTATGTTTCACAATCAATTTGTCTACATCTGCACAGTAGTCCCTAGCTAAAAATTCAGCTCAGAGATGTTGATATAATATGCTATTACGGATATCTGAGCTAAATGATTCCCGTACTGACACCTAACCAGGAATCGTTCCAGAGGTCTGTCACGCTTTAATTTTTTCAAATGCAATGGACTCACCTTTTACTATACAATATTTCTAATCAATTTTCCTTTTGATCTGGCATAAATAATCCATGCAACATAATTGAACACAAGTTTCAAGTTGGTACCTCTGTCTGCAATATTTTGTCCGTCATTGCAGTTGGCACCTGATCAGGGTACTTTTCATTTTGAAAAACCAATATGCGGTAGAGAATCGTTATTTATTGACATTTTCTGAGAAATTGTATGTTGTTTTATAGATTTCATGTGATTAAATTAAATTCATAATTTTGATACTGATTTTCAAGAATAACCACGTGCCCTGAACTGTTGCATGACATCATGAGTTTCTCACGAGAGACTGTGCGAGATGTTGCGGTTTGATACTGGTTAGTTAAACAAATGAAATTTTGCCATAACTTAATGAATGCTACCATCAGAAAATAAAAACAGTGCGACCATCAGAAAATAAAAACAGTGTCAGTTAAGTTATGTTAGACAGAACTAGATAGTCCCCATTGTCAATGACTGACTGTGACTGGGAGGCGAATGTCTGGTCGACACTTTGATGATTAAGCCTTTATTGAAAACACAAATTAGCGTGCAATATTAAAATCAGCACTATTGTATTACAAGTTACAAGTTAAAAGATGATAAAACATATATTTCAGGTTTGAACATCAGTATTCTAGGCCACTCCTGAACTAATTAGGAGTAGCACTAGATTTAACATGATGCGGTAGGTTGTTTCAGAGTCTAATGGTTCTTGAGGGGAAAATGGAGTTCTTGTGATAATGGGTGCGGTAAGAAGGCCATCCGAGTAAGAAGATTTATCTTTCCTGTAAACAGTATCAAAACCTTCTAATTTCAACATATCCTCTGTAATATCAAGAGATATCTTAGTCTCAGTAAAACATAGTATGTCATAGTCTAAGAAATAAGTTTTTATGTATTCAAATTTGTTTCTAATGCTGCATATATTCTGATGAAAGATAGACAAAGATGCATTAAAAGGTCATGGATTCACTTCAACATCTCCACATAACAACAATAATATTTTCAGTACTAAAACATAGTATCAAATTATTTAAAAAAGGAGAATCAAATGACCTTATCTCCCCTTGGCAGTAATACATTTTGTGTTTACTACATATATGAAGCACTATAATACTAGTGAATTGAAGATTTAGTGTACTAGGTTAAAATACGCAATATGAAGTCTAAGAAGATAAAAACAGGTGATATATATTTCTAATTATCAACTAGATAATCAAAACTAATAGACTTGTCTGAAATACAACTCGCCTCACAACTCGCTATTTTCTAATATTAAACAATCCAATGGTATACAGATCGATAAGAAGTTAAAACATTCACCTATTTAAATACACCTGGTTTCATTTCTATCAACCACTCGACAATGTATGTTATAAGCAATGCTGTGTACGTACGTGGCACAAGGTAGACAAGGGAACAACAAGTTTGGACTACTTCTAACAAGAATGATACGTATAGAAAACAAATTAAAAAACTGTTTTGAAAGATCATATCTTACGGTGGTATGTTTAGGACATGCAATTATTTTTTAGGATTAAATTATCTTGAGCGATCAACATCTTATCTCGTGCGCACGACATCTTAGCTTGAGCGATCAACATCTTATCTTGAGCGATCAACATCTTATCTCGTGCGCACGACATCTTATCTTGAGCGATCAACATAATATTTTGAGCCATCAACATCTTATTTCGTGCGCACGACATTTTATCTTGAGCGATCAACATCTTTTCTCGAGCGATCAACATATTATCTTGAGCGATTAACTACTTATCTCAAGCGATCAACATATTATCTTGAGCGATCAACATATTATCTTGAGCGATCAACATCTTATTTCGTGCGCACGACATCTTATCTTGAGCGATCAACATATTATCTTGAGCGATCAACATATTATCTTGAGCGATCAACATCTTATCTCGAGCGATCAACATATTATCTCGAGCGATCAACATCTTATCTCGAGCGATCAACATATTATCTTGAGCGATCAACATCTTATCTTGAGCGATCAACATCTTATCTCGTGTGCACGACATCTTATTTTGAGCGATCAACATATTATTTTGAGCGATCAACATCTTATTTCGTGCGCACGGCATTTTATCTTGAGCGATCAACATCTTTTCTCGAGCGATCAACATATTATCTCGAGCGATCAACATATTATCTTGAACGATCAACATCTTATCTCGTGCGCACGACATCTTACCTTGAGCGATCAACATCTTATCTTGAGCGATCAACATATTAACTTGAGCGATCAGCATCTTATTTCGAGCGATCAACATATTATCTTGAGCGATCAACATATTATCTCAAACGATCAACATCTTTTCTCGGTCATCTTATCAATATCTATTAAGGACCTTTGTGTGAATTCAGATCATTAGTAATAACATACGGCTGCCACCGTTTTTGTTTTTATTTAGACTATACTTATAACCGTTTCACATGTTTGCAGGGTAAGACATTTAAATACGGAAACTGATCAAAAAGACAGCAAAAAATCAGTGATGATGCAAAGAAATAAATTTAAGTCCTTGATTAAAAAATAGTATGTAGGCTTCGCTATGGAAGCCCTGGAGGAACAATTGATTTCCGTACTTCCCACTTCAGACTTCTAACTTTTGCACTTTTCACTTCCAACTTCTTGACTTCCTACTTCCTAGATCTAACTTCCACACTTCTGACTTCTAACTTCCGCACTTCTGACTTCCAACTTCCCGACTTTCGACTTTTGATTTCCAACTTCCACACTTCTTACTTCCGACTTTTGATTTCTTATTTCCTTCTTGTAACTTTCGCACTTTCGACTTCTAACTTCCGCACTTCTGACTTCCAGCTTTCTGACTTCTTACTTCCGACTTCCAACTTCCACACTTCTTACTTCCGACTTCCAAAAAAGGAAAGTTGGCAGTCAGAAGTGCGGAACTTGGAAGTCGGAAGCTAGGAAGTTAGAAGTCAGAAGTGTGGAAGTTAGAAGTCAGAAGTGCTATAGTTAGAAGAGGGAAGTAAGAAGTCAAGAAGTCGGAAGTAAGAAGTGTGGAAGTTGGAAATCAGAAGTCGAAAGGCAGGAAGTTATAAGTCAGAAGTGCGAAAGTAAGAAGTCAGACGTGCGGAAGTTAGAAGAGGGAAATAAGAAGTCAAGAAGTCGGAAGTAAGAAGTGTGGTAGTTGGAAATCAGAAGTCGAAAGTCTGGAAGTTAGAAGTGCGGAAGTTAAAAGTCAGAATTGCGGAAGTTAGAAGAAGGAAGTAAGAAGTCAAGAAGTCGAAAGTAAGAAGTGTGGAAGTTTGAAATCAGAAGTCGAAAGTCAGGAAGTTGGAAGTCAGAAGTGTGGAAGTTAGAAGTGCGGAAGTTAGAAGTAGGAAGTCAAGAAGTTGGAAGTGAGAAGTGCAAAAGTTAGAAGTCAGAAGTAGGAAGTACGAAAATCAATTTTCCCTCCAGGGCTTCCATACTTCGCCCATTTATTAAACGATTTTCCCTGTTTTCCCTTAATTCATACATGCAACTTTTCTGTGCGAATTTATCAGTCGAACTGAAATTTGTTGCTGTTCTAACATACAGTATGCATCATTGGTTATGTTCATTTGATTTTGAAGATAGGATGACCAATTATATGCATTGCTTTCCCAATTGATGTAATAAACTTGTACATGTACTTGTGGGGAGTTTAAATAACAGTGGAATAGGCGGGACCCTGATTTAACAACTTGTCCGTATGTTTTACTGATGACCTAAATGCACACACAAAGGGCCTTAATATATATAAATAAGATGTCGTGCGCTCGAGATAAGATGTTGATCGCACAAGATAAGATGTTGATCGCTCAAGATAATATGTTGATCGCTCGAGGTAAGATGTTGATCGCTCAAGATAATATGTTGATCGCTCAAGATAAGATGTTGATCGCTCGAGATAAGATGTTGATCGCTCAAGATAATATGTTGATCGCTCGAGATAAGATATTGTGCGAACGAGACTATATGTTGATCGCTCGAGATAAGATGTCGTGCGCACGAGATAAGAATTTGATCGCTCAAGATAATATGTCGTGCGCACGAGATAATTTAATGTTAAATAAATAATAACATATGTCCTAAACATACCACCGTAATATCTAAATGAAAACTAAATATAAATAATTCCCTGAATGAGACATTTAATTCCAACAATCATGAGTAAAATTTGACTAGTTGAAGAAAAATATACATGTTTCAGAATTTACTGATACTATCTTTTGGATTTTAAACCAATACTGAATACTCAGACCTTCTCTATTCATAACGTGAAGTTAAAATAGTGACTGTAAATAAACTTGCTGCTTACATTTATACATAGAGATTACTTGCATTAATTGAATATACATAATCTTAGTACAATCCATCAGTATATTTACAATAACTTGACATCAATATTCTATAACAGAAATCTGTACAATGTAATACTAATAATAATAAATAGAAATATAGTCATGCTAATGTAGAGTTTACTTGTCTTCTTATAACATACTATAAACAAGAAAAATAACGAGCTCCTTCTATGAAATTGTATTCATAAAATGTATGCAAATAGTCAGAAGACAAACTATACATACTATGTCATAATATTTAACAAAACTCATTTGATCAATTTCCAAAATATGATTGCATGTCTAAGGGCAAAGAACTCATGTTCTTAAAATACAACAACAGGGTACTAGTTAGTTCCCTATGAAGTTTAAGCACGTTTATTGGGTGTTGCTAAGTTGAGGATCAATCTGACTAAAGTACTTGATCTTCTAGAAGATCTTAGAACGACCCATTCACATACGTCTTCTGTATATTTTGGATTTCCAGTATCGCTTTTTTATTTTCGCAAATCTATTTTTGTTTTAACCAATCAGACGACTTGTTCGGATGTCAAAGAAGTAAGAACAATGTGCAGTTATTCCAGGACGCGAACCCTGGACCCCTCGCTTACAGAGAAAGTGGCCTACCGGCTGAGTTAACCGGCTACCTGACTTATAATGACATAAGAATTGTAAATATAAAAAATCAAGGCTAAATGAAGACTACAAAATGTTGTAAGTTAAGCTCTGATTGGCTAGCGAAAGGGTCGTCAGAACGAGGCTATCAATAGGTCGTTCACAGGTCCTATGCGTAGCGTAATAGGAGATGTACTTTAGTCAGATTGGTTGAGGATGAAACTATAATATGACCTAATTCAGGATTTAATTTTAAAAACAATTTACTACACATCGCAATAACTGTCTCTGAACTCTGGAATGTGCAACAATTATTTTGTGTAATACATTCATTTCAAATCGGAAATAAGAAAATATCGTCTACACAGGTGAAATAACAGGTAAGTGAAAAATCAATACTATCGTTGGTTATACAACCAAAAGAAGGTTCGCTATATACAGCTCATTTTTGTAAATATGATGTTTGTAAACTTAAGGATTGCATTTTGTAACCTTAAGGTACTTCCGCCATCTTGAATTTAGAGTGACCTTCATTTGAAGTGTGAAAATATAGTGAACAAAAGCTTTCAAATGCAGCTGTTCCAGAATACAAAAACAGCTCAGTTTTCAAGACCTGAACTAAAAGTAGCTGTATAAAAAGTAAAACTAAAATTTGGAAATAAACAAAGAAGATATTTTACCTGTATTTTTCCAAATTTTTGGTTAGATTTATAAATCCTTTCAAAATACTTTATTAAAAATTCATGAATGGCAAAAGTTAGTTCAAAGTTTCAATTAGTGCATAGGAGAATTGTCTTACTGAATAGAACTAAACTTATTACAAAATCTGTTTTCAAACCTGACCACCTCATGTATTAAGACTGAAATAAATCTGTATATACATATTGCTATTTTCAGCATACATAAAAGTAGTGCAATCTGCGGACAATAATTTTTATACGTATGGTGTACCAAACTGCCTAAAATTGTAAGACAAGTCTCAGACTTAATGTGAACAAGATTTGGCAACGATCCGAAATTCTTTTCAAGGATTGTCAAGTATAAGAAAGGTTTAATTTATTATAGCGAATTTATGTACTTACGCGCTGCTTATCTCACGGAAAATTTGGTGGAAATGGAATTTTCGGCACTTCCTGCGGTAACTACCGAAATTACTTAACGTAACTTTCTCACTCATACGTGATTGTATATTTATAAATTATAAGAACAATCGAAATATTTGCTTTATCACGATATATGCAAATATTTTTAGACAATCTTGAAACATTAGGCCACAGTATTTCCGCATACTGGTCCGGGACAAGTTAGATGTGTATAGTGATTCCTTATTAGACGTTTCATGCGTCGTAAACTAACCAATTTTGATCTATCGACTTTTTAAACAATATGAGAATAATGCAGCATGTTTTTGAAAAACGCAGTGAGAATAAATCGCAGAAAAAATGAACAGCCAAATATGTTAGGAGGTAATACAATTTGTATACAGTTGTAGATAACTACGAAACATTTTACAAAATGCAATCAGTTGAACTTCTCACGCGAAAACCTGATGATTAAAATCAGCAATATCTCAAAAGTAACTTTTCTGCATCTTGGTTCTTCGTTAAACAATGATATTTTTTCACATTTTCATAGATTTAAACTGATAATGAATGTGCATTGAAATTCCGGCATAGAAATGGACATTGACTTTACATTACTGCGGTGTTGACAGCAGAAACAGCGGTCCAGTACTAAGACTGTCTACGAAACCAAGGATAACGAGTTCTTTATCTGAAAATTACGAACATTGGGATCAGTGTTCAGTATACACCTGAAAATGATAGACTTGCTATTTGCCGAGTGCACACTTGTTTTCTATTGTCGTTAATATAAAGTAGACTAGTAAATATTCGTACACGTGCATAATCTTATAAACACTTCTTTAATGTATGTTCTCTGAAATAACAAATAACTGGCTCAGCTGAGACACCATACTTTAAAGTAAATTCAGTTTATTCACCACGAGGTTCAAAATGCACGGGAGTCTCGTGATAATACATGCCTTTAATTTCACATGGTTGAAGTGTAAACAAATAGTTAAATTTGCTTCGTTTTATTTCTCACGGAAAAGATCGGACGGTTTTTTATATTGGAATAATTATAGAACATGTATGTATTTAAAGTTGAAAGTTGATTGTTTTCTACAGGACGTAAAACTGAAACAATTAAGCACTTTACTTTTTCAGCAATGTTCCTCAGGTGAACTCTGACATTGTTTACGAAGAGAAATCAGTTTTGTGTCATCTTGAAATGCGTTGTTCGGCTGAAACGTATAGTTCCCGGAAAAGATCTAAAATGGTTTATTTTGGGGATTTTTGTTTTATTTATAAATTCAACACAATGTGTAATATTTCCAGTTTTTGAAAACGATTGAAATTCAACTTTATTTTAGAAAAAGTTTCGATCTTTCAGTAATATTTTGTCAGCGGATGCTTACAAATTTTAAGTGAAACGGCTTTCTTGTCCAAGGGAGGTGTGTAAAGCGAAAAACTATCATTACACATTGCGTTTATTGTTTAAATGTGAAGGATCGGTAACAGATTAAGGAGATCGGACAGTGAAAAACTATACTAAATGGATATCTCTAACCATGAATAAGGAGACATACATATTTCAGTAAGGGATCTCAGGTAAAAGAACAATCATATATTTTATTCCTTGAAATAAACATGGCGGCGAAATATTTTAGAAAAACTGTGCACGTGTTTTGCGCAATAGAATGTTTAACGACATTTTCTTGAAAAAGTAACGCTCGTATGCACTATTTTGCATTTCTTTGATTTGAAAATAAATGTTTTATAACAATTTAGGTTGCATACGATACCAAAATTTTGCACCAAAAATGTTCACTCATTTTCTTCCAAAGCACTGTGGAGATAGGGTTCAGCGTAGCTTTCATGCTCGCAAGTTTACCTACAGATATATCTTTTCAATTTTTATCATATATTTTTTTGTGTCCTTGCATTTCGAAAGCTGTTTTGAGGGTTCTGATTTTTCACATGGATTTCTAATTTCAATTTGCGGAAATACCTTAACTCAGGGTTCCATATTTTAGTGTGTCTTGTATAAGAAAAACGTTAACACAAACTAAAACAAAACATAATCAAAAGGTAGAAAGATCATTTTGTAAGTAGAGAACTTTTGGTTTAAAAACGTGTAAACACGCATGACCTAGTAAATGAACTTTAGTTAGGTATTTCAATGAACTTGACCCCTATTGTCAACAATGGTTTTAAAGTGGAAAGTGTCTTTAGCTCAGTCAGGAATCAATAAATTCATCCAAAACACTTTGCTAATTGATCTTAATAATATTCTGAATTTGATGATGCAACTTTGCCGAAATTCTTTTTATCCAAAATAAATTGAAAATTAGAAAAATGTGGCCACTTCCAATAATTCCTTCTTCGTCTATATGAAAATTTCTGAGAAACTGCTCATTCTTGGAATGACAAACCATGACATGCTCAATACCTTAGAAGGAAAATACAAGAATCAAAATATTTGTTGCTGAAATTAATTAGTTACACCATTTTTTGTGAAAAATAGTGACCTACAAAATATAGGAGGCAAGAGTTGAAGGTGCTGTAGTTTTTTTCTAAAACAACTTATATCGAGGGGTGAATGCGACACAGTGCTAAGTGACATTTTTTGAAAAAATCACTTTTTTCCATATATCAACTGTTTATGATCTTGCCCATGTCCTGTAAAAATATCAAGATTATAGCAAGTCATTAAATGAGTTGATAATAAAATGGTCAAAAAGTGCTAAGTGAAAATGATATACCATTTGAATGCGACACAATGCTAAGTACACTTGGCGCTTTTTCGCACCGAACTATATCGAGTTTGCACTCAGTATATGTACCAAGTGACAAATATTTTTCAATAATTGTGCCATTTAGTTGTTGTTTTTTTAAGTATGATATCATTATCAGTATCTGGTATAAAGGATTATTATTTTTTTTGACAAACAGTTGTTTTTTCTTCTTCTTTTTTTTTCACTTGTTACTTTTCACAGTAAACGTGTGGCTGTAAACCAAGTATTGTTTACTGTGAAAAAGTGCTACATGTAAGTGACAGAATGCATTTAAAGTTCTTCAGATGAAATTGTCTGATTTGTTTTATATTTCAAACATTTGTCTCAAGATTTTTGATCTAAATGAAGACCAGGAAAAGTATACATTAGTGAAATATAATTATTTGAACTCAAAAAGTATTTCGATATGTACAACTGCAATAGTTCTGACTAACGTGTTGTAAATATTGCCTCTTGGGTCAGGTGTACAAATGAAACACCCCCTGATCCAAGAAGTATACTCGGTTGCAACAGCTTACTATGGAGAATCTGATCCCATGAAGCCTGCCAAATACAATGACCTTATTCTTATTCCAGCAGCATGTCATGTGTTTTATGTGCTGCTACCACACAAAACAAAAAGTACATAACCACATTGTAATATATAAATACTAAGAACAATTGTGTAATTTAGCACACAACTAATATGCGGAAACTGACAAATCATCATATTTTATTTTCCTTTTGTAAATTAATTATTTATATTATATACAAATGAGTTCTGCAATAAACCCTACAAAAGTACCATTTATTCATAAAATACGGGTGTATTTCGGTTATGATAATTTCCCGCACGGTTGCCGAATTTCAGCCTCTAATAAAATCGTTTTGAGTGAACTTATTTATTTTACTTTCATATGTTAATTATTTATGATATATATGATTGAATTATATCAAAAAATCTTTAAAAATACCTCTAATTAAAAAGAGACAGGTGTATTCTGGGTATGGAAAGTGTATTCTGGTTTTTAGGTGGATTCCGGTTTAATGTCATTGTGTGATTAATCGGCAAGTTATGACTGTTTGTACAGTTGTACAGTTCTTGTTTAATGTGAATCACAGTTGTACTGTAGCATTTTCATAGTATATGACTGAATCACAAGAATATAAGTATAAGTTCATCTTGGCCTGGAATTTAGATGCATTGCTAATCTTTTTGTCATTTCACAGTTTACTTAAACCTTATCAGATGTCTTTTGAAATATCTTAACCACATTTTCTGCATGTTTCCAGTAACAGTGAATGAATGCATATATCGGAGCTTCTGGTGATTTTTTGGGAAAATCTATGTACTTTTTAAGTATTCAAAAATTACTCATATATTGTTATGAGTTTTTAGATTACAAACAGTACAGTATAATACAACTTTTACATCAGTAGTGTTCAATGACATTTAACACAGTCATTACAGTAACTGTTATAATGATGAAACTGAAATGACTGCATGACCATGGCTTTCAGCAAATTATTAGGAACACATGTATCTTATCTTATTGTTGGTTAACTGCCGTGTAAAATTATAGTGATATCTGGAGAATTTCATAGAACATGTAATGAAATCTTTGGAATCAAAGTTTAATGATCTTGAAAAGGTTCAGTGTCACCTAAAGTGACTGTTGATTAATGCCAGCATGTCACAGAGAATATGATTGACAATTCTACACTGAAAATAAAGCTACATCTCTGGAAACTGTTTCATATTTGTAACCAAATAAAAACTTAAAATCATTAATATATCTTGAAGAAACATCTAAACCTAATATTAAAGTGAAATCTATGTTATATAATGACAGTCTGATTTGTAGTGTATGTTATTAGTATGCATGACCTGCACTGCACAGAAATGGCAATGTGGAGTAGATTGACATTAACTCCTTATGTGCAAGTCACACTACACCGTATAGCGTTAACGGATGCCAAATGTATATAAAAACTGCGACAGAAAGTTATCCGGTGACGAAAGGCATTCCCCGCTGCTGCTCGATGCTCTCGCGATCGGTGTACGGGGCGCATAAAACGCAAGATTTATGCATATATACATGACGAACTTGTACCGTGTAAAACAAAAGCGCAACGCATGAGAAACTGACAAAACGTTCTTGTCAGTTATCGTCCGTTGAACATACGTTACATCCGTTGCATCATGCCGTGAATCAGGTCTACCTGACAAGAACGGATGCGAACCGGTCAAGTTCAGAATAGGGAACGCAAGAGTAACGAACAAAACGCATATCAGCGCATTGCTACCGTACATCTAACGGACAACTTTGTCTGGTGGTGTACGTTCTAAATTTTGAACATGCTTAAAGCCTTCAACCGGATGGAACGAATTTCGCAGAATAAGGAGCGCAGGTGCCGCATGAGAAATGGAAAAGAAACGCATGCGAATGGACAAGAACGGATTGAAAATTTTGTTATACCTTAAGCGTCCGTTAACGCTATATGGTGTAGTGTAACTGAGACTTTAACTCTTATAATAGATTATTTAGTCAGGTTAAGTTATTTAATTATACTGTTTTGAGAGGCTTGATCTTGAAACTGGCTTTCCAACTTATATGTATATTTCTCAATAATTAAAGTATTGAAGCTTAAATTCATTGGGCAAAAAATAAATTGAAACACTGTTTTCTGTACTCAACATTAATCTAAGTACAGAATAGGAAAATGCATGATGATTTAAACTGTATTTATTGTAAACAGCTTTTTTACAGGAAAAAAACATTTTGCTATTGAAAGAGAACTGTTTTACTGAATCAAAGTATTATACTGAACAATACCAGCTGTCCAACATTATTAGGTTATTTAACATTGTTCTGTACAATACGAGATATATTTGGACAAGTACCCAGCTGAGAAAACCATATTGAACTCGCCTAGCGGCTCGTCCAATATGGTTTTCTCAGCTGGGTACGAGTCCAAATATATCTCGTATTGTACAGTACAATGTTAAATAACCTTTTTATTCTATATCTATTTTATCTTACTATAATAATAGTTTTAATTAAAAATGTTTCACTGAATACTGAATTCCTGCCTTTTCTAGTTTTTTCCAGCTTGGTATGAGTGCAAATATATATTATACAGAACAATGTTAGACCTTAAATAACCTTTTTATTCTATACTTATTTCACTTCATACGTAATATACGTAATTCATTGAATGTTGTATTTTCTGCGTATCATCATTAAAAAAAGGATAGGGTGCATTCTCCCTACAACAGCCATTTGGCGATTTTGGTGGTAATAATACTTGGCTGAGATATTATGCCCACAAACATTGTCAGCAAGTTTGGTGAAGATCGGATGAAAACTGTTCGACTTAAAAGAGCTGACGAGGCTAAATTCCCCGTTTTTCGAGTAATTCAAGGACTATAATCAAAGAGTGCCTGGTACAATTTGGCTGGTTATCGAAATTGGCCGAGATGTAATGCCACAAACATTGTCAGCAAGTTTGGTGAAGATCCGACGAAAACTGAATTATAGAGCAGACATGTTTTGGATGCTGACCGCCCGTCCACTGCCATTCATAATCTTCTCCATTTTGTTTCTTAACCGTTAAATAAAAACTGCTGAGGTAGCTATTCAGACAGTCAGAGCTGATACCAATTTCTAGGTTTCGTCCGGAACGGCTTCTTTTAGCGTCTTTTCAAATATTCCAACATCTGATGATCCTTTTTACTGTATTTTTAAGTTTTTGATTATTAACGAACGTTTTAATATCTAAATCAGATAGTAGTGTTATCCCTTGAATCGTTTGTGTGTGTTGTAACAAAAAAACTCAAATTAAATCCAGATTTCAAGACGCATAATCAAACTCTGTACACAGAGCGCCTACTTCATCCGATTTACATTCGGAACATTTTCACGCGTTTCGGGCTTTATCGTATGTTTACATGGGGCTGTTGAACCGTCCAAATACAGAAAATACAGGATTTTTTGTACGCGCGTGCGTCCAAATACAGAAAATACAGGATTTTTGTACGCACGTGCATCCAAATACCGTAATATATTGTACGGTCACGTGTTGCAAATGAACGTTCGCAATTGGATAGATAAAATAGGTATAGAATAATTGTAAATATTTCTAGAAATATTTAATTCTAGTGATACAGTAATTAAGAAATAATTTACACCAAAGCGTTTTAAACATTATTTATGCATGATGGGCGGTTATACATCAGGTGTAATAATTTAACGAGGGCGCAGCTCGAGTGAAATTATTTCGAACGATTATAACTGCCAGATTGTATAAATAATTTTGCTATAGAAAATTTCCTTTCTAATATGTCTTTGTTGTAAAATTTAGATCAATATTATGGAACTGTTTCCTCGTGTATGCATGGCGTGTCATCACGCTCCTTTGTTTATACACACCAGGACTGGAAATGGTAATACGTTTTGCGGAAGAGTTCAATTTGGGCGAAAATGATGGCAAATTATTCTGTAAAGCGAATATACCAGATTAGTATGTGCGTAAATTAATCTAGACAGTTGTGCAGTGTTACATTTTGTTTTAAAAATGCTGTTAAATAAAATACTGAATCAAATTTGAAAGCACTATTTCTAGATGCATACATGGTGCTAAATATAATGTTGACATGACGTTAACATAATAACTTTGTGATGATTAATGCATTGCTAGTCATATTAGAATGAATTTTAAACTCTGAGGAAAATATAATGTCTGAAATACAGTTTTTATAATTCTCTTAAAACTGATACACTAACTAAGCCGAAGAATATAATTTATAAAGATACATTGTGATTGGCTAGCCATTTTTGTTCAGTGTAATTGCGAGTCTGAGGAATTACTGAAGTTTGAAAGCTTTAAATAAATAAAATGGAAAACAATTATGTGTTGTTTCTTAGTGTGATAAATATTTTCATGTATTATTGAAAAGATAATCAGCAGATAAAGCAGTTTCATTCGTTATGCTATGCTATGTACAGTGAACACTACTTTTGATTACTGTGAAAGAAATTAAAGGGCCCACTTCTCGTGTCCAGCCATCAAACACCATGTTGTTTTACTAGATACATGTAAAATATTTCCTTCCAAAGAAAAATAAGCTGAAAAACAAAAACTTTGGATGACCTATACATTTTAAGGGCTTACTTATAATGTCACTTAGACCCTTTTCGAAGTCACAAAGTTTTATAATAGTAAACAAAAAATGACTGCGAATAAGTTTTAAGTGACATGGTTTTACTAAGGTTCATTTTATTCAATGATTTCAAACACTACAAAAAACTGGGTACAAAATGATGAATTTTATGTCCCTTTAATAATAAAATATAAAATCACTTAGAATTTTGTCGCGCTTACCTTTTTGCAAATTTGTATCTATTTGGAGTGCGAAAAAGTTTTAAGTGACGTTTTGATTAGAATTCCTTTTCTGTTGGACATTTCTTTTAAAAATTCCACTAGATTTAAAAAAATAAAGTTGTTTTCAATCAGATTTAAAAATATTACAACAGCTGCTAGAATTATAAAGCAACAGGAATGTTTTTTCTTTCTCCTGTAAAATTTCATGAAATGCACTTTGTCGCATTCACCCCTCGATATGGTAAAATGCTGTATTATTATGAAAGACATAATGTTAATTGATATATCTGCATCATTTTTGAAATGAAAAATCTTTATCTTAAAAAGTCACTGACATACCTACTTTAGTACATGAAGTGTTTGTTTACACATTTTGACAGCTGTCAAATCAGGCAGCTGAGTGTGGGTGTAGTCCTCTAATAGCGTGATGTCGTTTGAAAGATCTATCATGTTTTTTGGGACACCCTGTATGATAAATATATAAATTTTCATTCGTATAAAATACTCGTACAGTTTTTAAGCAATGTGTAAACGTGTATCATTAGGCTCAACACATCTGACCGAATGACTTTTACTATAATAATTGTTTGTTTAAATTCTAAATTTGAGTCATTTAAGTCTATAATTTCAGTACCGAGAAATTTGACGGGAAACTTAATCCTCATCTCTTCTTGGAATAAAAGCAGATATACGTACATGTCCAGTTGATATAAAACGTTGTTTGGTTTTCCTGCAATCTTTTGAATTTCCTTACATTTACAGTATTAAGGTTTCTGTCTTATATTACCAAGTAATGAGATCCAAGTAACTAAAAAGTCAAAAAGTCTTACTTTGCGGCATTCATTTTGCTATTTACATTTAAAAGCAGTTTCATCGGACCATTTTTTCCATATTATTATAGATACTTTTTGCATTTAGCAGTGTTTAGATTATGATGCAAATGTATCTGGTAACATATAATGTCATTTAACAGTAAACATTTTTTACCTCTTGATTTGATTCAGTATTATATCTAGAAAATCTTTTAAAGATTACTAAAATTTCTTTACTGACGTGTCTGAATCATGAAAGAATCATGAAAGGATATCAAATTATGTTAGCCAGTCATCCACTTTTTGCAATAGTGGTAAAACGTTAGTTGATATAAATCTACATTTGAGCACGGTGAACGTGTACAGTGAAATAAAAATGTGCTTCTACAATAGAATTTATTATATTATTATATGACTGACAGTTGTGAAATATTTACTAAGCTGTAGGACTAGGAGTACCAAAATCTGCATTATTTTGACCATATCCCAGAGGTTCAGATATGCATATGCAACAGAAATGTTTTATCAATCACTGAACTAGCTAAAAATTATATAAAAAGGTGGAACATCTTAAATGAACGATTGAAACGTCGAGATCTAATATTTCTTCAAACATATCCTCGTAAGTAGGAGTCCGAAATAGATGTATTAATCACACAGTAAAATATATGACATAAGACAGAAGAAAGTATCATTATAATATGGTTAACATACGAAATATCAATTTTTAGCTCACAGCAATGATCAGTTTTTGTGAGTTTTTGTGATCACTCGATGTCCGGCGTCTGTCTGTCTGTCTGATGTCTGTCGTCTGTCAACATTTAGCTTGTTTATGCGATATAGGCTGTATTTTTCAACTGATCTTTGTGAAATATTGTCAGAATGATTACCTTGATAAAATCTAGGCGAGTTCGAAAATGAGTTATCTGAAATAAGAAATTAAGTCACTAGGTCAAATCAAAGAAACACCTTGTGTATGCGATAGAGGCTGTATTTTTTAAGTCATCTTCATGACCTTTTGTCAGAATGATTATCTTGAAGAAATCTAGGCCAGATTTGAAAATATGTCATCTGGGGTAAAAAACTAGGTCACTAGGTCAAATTAAAGAAAAACGTGTATGCAATAGAGGCTGTATTTTCCAATTGATCTTCATGAATTTTGGTCAGAATAAATGCCTTGCTAAAATCTAGGTCAAGTTCGAATATGGGTTATCCAGCCTGAGGGTAAAAAGCTAGGTCACTATGTCAAATCAAAGAAAAGCTTTGTGTATGCAATAGGGGCTGCATTTTCCATCGGCTCTTTATGAAATTTAATCAAAATGTTTGTCTATATGAAATCTAGGTGGAGTTTGAATACAGTTTATTTAGGGTAAAAAACTAGGTCACCCGGTCAAATTAAAGAAAAACTTGTGTACGCAATAGGGGCTGCATTTTACACTGGATATTCATAACGTTTAGTCAGAATGACTGCCTTGACAAAATCTAGATCAAGTTAGAATATGGGTCCTCTGTGGTCAAAAACTAGGTCACTAGGTCAGATCCTTATGTATGCAATAGGGTCTGTACTTTTCAATTGATCTTCATGGGCAGAATGATAGCCTGGATAACATTAAGGTCAAGATTGAATATGGGTCTAGGTCACTAGGACAAATCAAAGAAAAACCTTTTGTATGTGATAGAGGCTGTATTTTTCAACTGAGGTTGATGAAATTTAGTCAGAATGATTGCCTTGATCAAATCTAGGTCAAACTCGAATGTTGGTCATCTTGGCTCAAAAAACTGGGACACTAGGTCAAATTGAAGAAAATACTTATTTACACTTAACAGACCACATTTTTGGTCCAATTTTAATGAAAATTGGTCAGAATATTTGTTCCATGAAATCACTAGGTCAAATGTGTTTACACTGTTATGGTGTGTTTTTCAGGTGGCTCTCTTGTTATTGTATTGACTGAAAATATTCAATATTCTATACATGTTGGGATTTAAAAAAATGTTTTGATGAAATAGCGGTCTTTGCAAATGTTTATAAATACTAGTATCTCTTTATTCTTTTTACTAAATAAAATGCCATTGCTCAATACTTGTATTAAGGTAACTTTATAAGTTAAAAAGAAAACAACAACAAATATTTTACGAAATTACCTCTATATCGATTTAAAAGAAAACCCAACAAGAATGGGAAAAACTGAATTATAAATAAAAATTTAATAAGAATGTAAAACAAAACTTAATTTCTTCAATTTCCATCTATTTACGATATTGAGTTAATCGAGCAGGAAAATGTAACGTTACGTTCACCTTAAGTATCAGTCACACTACACCGTATAGCGTTAACGGACACCAAACGAATAGAAACAAGAGGACCATGATGGTCCTGAATCGCTCACCTGTCCCCACATTACCCAGTTTTGAACTCCACCAGGTTTTCTGCTTGAAAGTTGCAGGTATTTTTATCTAAAAAAGATATAAGATCATGTCCATTTCCCAATATTTTATTTCAACAAGACTTATAACTACAAAATTTCACAGGCTCTGATCAAACAAATGAATAAGCATACTGAATAGCCAATAATTACAACTGTATTCAAATCAAAGCAATATATTCATAAATTATGATAAAACTTTTCAATTCCTGAGTATGACGTCGTTTTTTTTCTATTATTTGACATCGTAACCTAGTATTTGAGCTCATGTGACCCAGTTTTGAACCTGACCTAGATATCATCGAGATAAAAATTCTGACCAAGTTTCATGAAGATCCATTGAAAAGTATGGCCTCTAGAGAGGTCACAAGGGTTTTCTATTATTTGACCTAATGACCTAGTTTTTGAAGGCACTTGACCCAGTTTCAAACTTGACCTAGATACCATCAAGATGAACATTCTCACCAATTTTCATGAAGATCTCATGAAAAGTATGGCCTCTAGAGAGGTCACAAGGTTTTTCTATTTTTATACCTACTGACCTAGAATTTGACCATACGTCATCCACTTTCGAACTTGACCAAGGTATCATCACGGTGAACATTCTGACCAAATTTCATGAAGATCCATTAAATAATAAGGCCTCTAGACAGGTCACAATGTTTTTCTATTTTTAGACCTAATGACTTAGTTTTTGATCGCACATGATCCACTTTAAAACTTGACCTAGATATCATTAAAGTGAACATTCAGACCAATTTTCATGAAGATCCATGGAAAAATATGGCCTCTAGAGAGGTCACAAGGTTTTTCTATTTTTAGACCTAATGACCTAGTTTTGGACCGCACGTAACTTAGTATCGAACTTGACCTAGATATCATCAAGATAACCATTCTTACAAATTTTCATGAAGATCCATTGAAAAATATGGCCTCTAGAGAGGTCACAAGGTTTTTCTATTTTTAGACCTAATGACCTAGTTTTGGACAGTACATAACCCAGTTTCAAACTTGACTTAGATATCATCAAGATGAACACTCTGACTAATTTTCATGAAGAACCATTTAAAAATATGGCCTCTAGGGAGGTCACAAGGTTTTTCTATTTTTAGACCTACTGACCTAGTTTTTGAACGCATTTGACCCACGTTTTAACTTGACCTAGATATCATCAAGTTAAACATTCTGACCAAATTTCATGAAGATCTATTGAAAAATATGGCCTCTAGAGAGGTCACAAGGTTTTTCTATTTTTAGACCTAATGACCTAGTTTTAGACCGCACGTAACCCAGTTTCAAACTTGATCTAGATATCATCAAGATAAACATTCTGACCGTTTTTCATGAAGATCCGTTGAAATATATAGCCTCTAGAGAGGTCACAAGGTTTTTCTATTTTTAGACCTACTGACCTAGTTTTGGATAGCACGTAACCCAGTTTCAAACCTGGCCTAGATATCATCAAGATGAGCATTCTGACCAATTTTCATAAAGATCCCATGAAAAATGTGACCTCTAGAGTGGTCACAAGCAAACGTTTACGCACGCACGGACGCACGCACGGACGACGGACGCCACGCGATCACAAAAGCTCACCTTGTCACTTTGTGACTGGTGAGCTAAAAAATACGGCAGAAAGTTATCCAGCGACGAAAGGCATCACCCGCTGCTGCTCGGTGCTCTCGCGATCGGTGTATGGGGCGCATAAAACGCACAATGACCGCAAGATTAACGCAAATATAAAGGACGAACAACGTTTAATCAACGGATATCACTGTACAAGTAACTGACTTGTACCGCTTAAAACGTAAGCGCAACATCGAATGAGAAACTGACAAAACGTTCAGGTCAGTTATCGTCCGTTGAACATACGTTACATCCGTTGCATGTCCGGTAGTAGTCTGGCCGTGAATCAGGTCCACCGGACAAGAACGGATGCGAACCTGACAAGAACGGATGCGAGCCGGTCAAGTACAGAATAGGGAACGCACGAGTGACGAACAAAACGCATATAAGCGCACTGCTACCGTAGATCTAACGGACAACTTTGTCCGGTGGTGTACGTTCTAAATTTTGAACATGCTCAAAACCTTTCACCGGATGGAACGAAATCGCCGGACAAGGAGCGAAGGGGCCGCATAAGAAACGAGAAGGAAACGCATGCGAACGGACACGAACGGATTGAAAATTTTGTTATACTTTGGACGTCCGTTAGCGCTATACGGTGTCTGAGACTTTAGGACTTAAAGGACCTTTGAGTAAGTCACTCCTAGGACCATAGATGTATCCGTGGTCAGTAATGTTATTCTATTCGAAGTAATTATGAATATGACCGATTTAAATTCAGACACCTAGAAACAACCTTCATTCTTACACAGAAATAAACGTCCTTGAACGTACGATACACAGAAGCATGTTGTAACTGAACGTTGTTTTTTCGTCCGTAACAAACAGCGTCCTTGAAGGCATGTAATTAAAACCCATTTAGGTTTTGAAACTTAGATGTTTTGTAACTTAGATGTAATGAGATAAACTTCCTGAAAGGAGTTAAAAGTTTATCTCATTTGACAAAAGAAGGACTTCCTTGAAGATCATAAACATAAATTTTAATTTTGACATATGAGTGTTCATTTTATAGACGCGTCCATTGATAAGGTAAATCAGCATGATTTGTTTTGCTTCATTTAGATTAGACTCAGTTGTCATAACTAATCAGAAGGGTGTAGTCGTCGGCGGCTTGTCACACAGGCGGTTTGGCTTCAATACACCGCCGATTATTTTTTTTCAGTGAATTTATTTAGGTGTAATTAAATTGATTTCATTCTTTTACTGATGTATTTTCTACTTATATTTTTCCATTTTTATTGTCACATTCAATGCAAAATACCATGTATAATGCTTCATTACCAGCCATTTTCGCGGATTCCTTGTGTCAGAGTCCACATTACAATTTTTCTACACAAGCATTACATACATTTATAACTTTTTTTAGCACGTGTATACAACTCATCGATTGTGCATAATATAAAACAGTGTGTACTTACTTGAAAAAAAGTATAATAATACGCAACAGACTTCCATATTATTATTATTATTATTATAATACCAGATTTATATAGCGCCCTTTTCATGATCAATTTCACGTTCAAAGGCGCTTTACATAGTTCAAATGCAGCCACATAGGGCGCATAATTAATCCTCTACTAGTACAGACACAGACCGATCTGACCAGAGGGACAGAGTGATCAGAAATCAGATACAGGCTTGTCCGGCTAACTTAGCCTAGCTCGTTGCGAATAGGCAGCCTGGTTCTTTAACGTGCCCAGTGTATAGCACTGATACACGCAAGGATTGCCTGGGTTCCTGACCAGTACACCTCTAGTTGGGTGGGAAACACTGAAAAGCGTTTCTGAAAATTCCCAAGTAGCTGCCGGGGATCGAACCCACGACACCAGGATTGGAAGGCCTGTGTGCAAACCACTGAGCTATCCGTCCACCATATAAGTTCATTGCATTTGTCATAGATTTATAGAATGCTATGTTAAAGATGAAAATTGATATAAATTAAAATACTAAGTAAAAATTTTGCCACTTACGGATATCGAACCCACACTTACAAAAAACAAAGACTGGCATGTTTTTACCTGTACAGTCAGGGCTATTAAGGCGGTACTTTTTTGTACTGGTAAAATAAACCATTTACAGAATATATCGTATATTATCGTATTGAATCATATACTGATTTGTAAACACTACCTAAATCATAGACTGTTACATTATTAAAAGTACAAAAACATCACTGACCTTAAAACCTAACTCTACATTGTATAAATAGAAAACGATAACGAAAACGCTATCGGAAAAGTCGATTATGTTTTATTGGTAAATCAGGGCTTTCTTTAGAGTCAATACGATCGGATAATGGTTTCAGTACCCGCTTCCCTGTTTCTCAATAATAACATAAACATGTTATTGTTACAAATACCGTGCGCGAGTAGTAGTATAAATAAACTGTTTATCTGCAGTTTTTGTTGTCTACCCGTGTACGATTAACCTGCTATCTAACCGAGACAGCAACTTCATGCGTGATCAAAATAATTCGGTGATGTTTCAAAGTGTGTCAAGGAGAAATGATGAGAATAAAAATATTTATAACTGAAAAAATGAAGCTTATGAATCAAACGATTGTAGCTCTTACCTTTTTCTTAAACCATTTACAGACATCATCTTTTTCACTTATTCATATTTGATTTGTAAATGTTGTCATATACGCAGTACCCGGGGATCAAATCACGAACCCTCGATACATAGTCTTTAGTATAACCATGAATATAATTTATTTATTGTATTGAAACAACCTGATAACTTGGTGTTTACACCCTATTACAGTGGTTGAATAATAGCTGTCAAATGATTAAGCTTTAAAAAACGAAACAAATGACAGTGACTCTTAAGTGTAATAGATAATGTACCTTACTTCAATATTCACTAAAGACATTATGAAATGTCGCGTGCGGACTTATTCCGCTATTTAAATATTCATTACTTTTCTACTTAATTTTTCTTCGTTTTAAATTGACATAACTGTTTCATATTTTCCTCAGTATGTTTATTACGAAGAAAGTGTTCTGTATATAAAAAGCAGCGGCATATATAATGTACACATACAAAAAAATGTATATTAGTATGTCACATTTTTGTCTTACTAATAGGCATAGCTTTATGACAAACTGAATCATAGCAAAAATGTTTTCCGACTGAACAATACCAAATAATTAAAATATACAGGAAAAATTTGTAAAAATACTCCTCATGTTTGGTTCGCACCCACAACCTTGATTTAGTCTTATAGGATAACCTCCCCAGCGACTACACCAATGGCCTGATCACGATCAACTTAGTTCAATACCAAACTGTATATTATAAGAGCGTATATATAGATATAACATCACTTCTACTCGCAAAAAAACTAATTCATTTCGAGACTAAGCTATATATTTTGAATCAGCTGATACCGAGTCGATTTTCCGATGGTAAAATTGAGAGATTGTGTTTATCAAATGAGCTAGCATGAATTAGCTAGTACGATTTAGTCTCTAAAGTAAGTAGTATACATTATTTCATCTAATTATTTTTACTTATGAAACCATAGAAATATACATAGATAGGTTCTAACCGTAACTGCAGATTCGAGGAAAATAATGCATTCGACCCTTCAGATCTTGACCATTATTTTTCAAAATCGAATAGTTATGGGTGGTTTCTTCCATACATAATTATTAAAGTTCTCATTTCAGTTAGATACATGTATAAATTAAATTTGCAGTCAGCTACGAGTTGTGTGTTGTCATCTGATGGTTATCTTACCAAAATAATGCCGTTTAGTAAACATCGGTGTTGTCCTATCTGAAGATATTTGATATTTTAGTTATTTTTTGTCTCTTAGCCTAACTTTCGGTATAAATGTATAGCTTGAAGGTTGCATTAAATTATACCTGTCTCAGTTTAAAAATGGGTGGGTTTAATTAAGTCGAACATTTAGCGTAATTATTCAAGACGACATGCCAGCTTTATTGTCCCTCGCCTTCTTCGAAAGAAAAAGGTGGACACAGAAATAGGCTGCGTCCCCACGCCCGTCCGTCCTTCCGTCACATTTTGTGTCGAGTCCATAACTCTGCCATCCATGAAGGGATTTTGAAATAACTTGGTATAAATTTTCCCCATAATGAGACAACGTATCGTGCCCAAGAGCAAGACCGCTAGCTCAAACGTGTAGGTCACACTTAGAGGTCAAATGTTAGCAGGATCTGTTTTGTGTCCGGTCCATGACTCTGCTATTCATCATTTGAATAACTTAGCATAAATATTGCAAAGGTCAAGGTTACAGGCACCCAAGTTAACTTTCTACTTTTTACATACATTTATCTCCCTTTCATATATGGTAAAATAAAATACATGTACATGTATATTAGTTTTCCCACTTAGAGGTCAAAGGTTAGCACTGTCTGTTTCGTGTCCGATCCATAACTGCTATTCATCAAGTGGGTTTGAAATAACTTGGCACAAATATTCCCAATAATAAGACAACATGTCATGCTTAAGACCCAGACTACCTAGCTCCAAGGTCAAGGTCACACTTAGAGGTCAAATGTTAACCAGGTTTCTTTCTTGTCATGACCATAACTCAGCCATTCCTCAAGATTTTAAAATCACTTAGCACAAATATTCCCCAAAATGAGTTGATTTGTCATACGCAA
>NW_026461629.1:0-65826 GCF_021730395.1 Mercenaria mercenaria | reverse complement strand
CCGTATATTACCCATATACGGAAAGAAATACGGGAAAACTAAAATACGGGCGTGTACGGGGCTTGTATATTTAAAAGTCCGTATACTAATTAAATACGGACTTCCGTATACTATGAAATACGGAATTCTTAGTATACGATACCCCGTATATTATTGAAATACGGGAATTTCTAAAAAGGGTTATTGAAATCGTATACAAGACCGTATATTTCCCGTATATGTCTGGTGTATGGGAATACATAAATCCGTATATTGCGAAAATACGGGACGTATATTTCCCGTATATGTATCATATACAAACCCGTATATTTCCCGTATATTCTGGAAATACGGGATATGAATAGTTTGTATATTTCGAAAATACAGGACTTAAATTTCCCGTATATTTCCCGTATATGCCGGAAATGGGGATTTAAATGATTTGTATATTTCGAAAATACGGGAAGTATATGTCCCGTATATGCTTGGTATACAACTCCGTATTATTCCCGTATATGCCAGAAATACGGGATTTAAATAATTTGTATATTTTGAAAATACGGGACTTATATTTCCCGTATATTCTTTGTATACAACTCCGTATATTTCCCGTATATGGTGGGAAATACGGATTTAAATAATTTATATATTTCGAAAATACGGGATGCAATCCATATATGTAGTGAAAAATATATTCTCCGACCATTTCAAAGGTCAAACGTTTTGCATGTTTTCGAACTTGTACATGTTTGTAGAATGAATGCCAATATTGAAAGAAAGAAATGTTTAATACTTATATGTCATGAACTGAAAAAAAAAACATTTACGGACCAAAACAGGTATAAAATCAAAGACATGAATTAATCCATCATTTTATCTTGCGCGTTTCCGGTTTATTTTAACATTTAATTTAACTATCCGATTGAGAAAAAAAAATTAATTCATCCCTATTTATTTGTAGTGATAAATACATCCGTGGATCATCGCCATTGTAAAAATCAAATGCATGCATAAATTAACTCTTTCTTCTGCACATTTCCAACGCTTGTGCATATAATGCAAATATTTACAGAAAAAAAGATGAACTATTCCATTTCTGTTTTGTACTGAAAAAAGTATATATAAGACATGTACTGATACTTTACTTATGAAATCGATTCTAATATTTTTACAGACGCAAAATAATCGGTATGATGTGTCTGCGTCCAAAGATTCGAACAAACGCCCTTCGCTCAATTTATTACAGTAACGTCTGCTACCGTCCGAGTAGGTCATTTTTTGTGTTTTTGTTGGGTTTAACGTTGCACTGACACACTTTTATGTCCTTTAGCGACTTTCCAGTTTTGTTGATGGAGGAATACCCCAGGTCCCCCTACGTGCATTATTTCATCACGAGCGAGCACCTGGGTATAACTACCGAGCCTAATGTCTTCCCCACATGAGGTATTCAACACCCTGAGTGAGGCTCGAACCCACATCGGTGATGGGCAATTGGTTTGAAGTCATCGATCTAAACCACTCGGTCACGGAGACCCCATCCAGATAGGTCGGACCTTTAAACAAACATGTAGATAACATAGCATTTTGGTTATAAAGAAAGCACATAATTAACCGAAGTCATTCAGTTTAATATAATTCAAAGAGCTATAAAAATGTATTTTATACTTCTTTTGTTCAATGTTCAATTTCAGCTGTTACTTAATTATAAATTATTAAGTGAAATATATTTTCATATTCGTTGATTTCTGTTTCGAAGTAATTCTGCAGATGTTCTATGTATAGTACGGTGGCAAAGCGAGGACATAGGAAATATTTTATTTTTCCCGTACGCAGGTGTTAGCTACCACGTTATCACGTTCGCACGTTATACTACCATGTGTGCATGTGACAGCTAACACGTGCGCACGTGATAGCTGCCCAATGGAAAAGCGTGAAAGATCTGTATTTTTTCTAAATGGATGTTTTTCATAAGGAAGTGTTATTTAATAGCTACCTGTAATTTACGAAGTAAGTGTTGTTTTCTTTTTTTTTCTTTTGTTTTTGTTGTGTTTTTTTTTTTTAAAAGGCTGATATCCCGACTAGTTTCGTTGGTCATTTTTCACGTTCGCAGGTGTCAGCTAACAACTGCGAACGTGATAGCTATCACATGCGAACGTGTTAGCTAAGATAGTTATCACGTGCGCACGTGTTAATCAACACATTCGCACGTGGTAGCTAACATGTGCGAATGTGGTGCTAACACGTGCGCACGTGATAAATAAAAAGTTTTCTTTATCCCCTCTATGCCACCGTAGTATACACTGTTCCAAGACTATTTTATTTCTCGTGGATGTAGTGTCCTTTAGTACTGACCTAGCACTCATGAATATTTCGTATATTTCCGTAAATTTATTTTCATTGTCCAAACATAGATGGCGATACAAATATTACATATATAATTCTTAGTTGATATTATACTGTCGCATGTGAAGGTCGCTGAGTGGAAAAAGCGTTTAACTGCCAATATCAGGGTAATGGGTTCGAGTTTTGGCCATACCTTTTCCCCAAAATTTTATTTACAAACTTACCACTAATTTGTCAAACGTATCGTGATATTTATGGTTCATTTATTAAAAGTTATCATACTCACCCGTTGTAAAAAAGTGGACTATTAAAAATATTCTAGACAAAAAGACAAATTACCTGTCACATGCGTACTAGAAAATAAATACTTTAAGAGAAAATAATTAAAATTCATCAATTTTAAAATAAAACGGGTAGCGATAACATAACATTACTTTACTTTAAAGAAATGATAACCGTGGTAACGTGGGTGGAAGTCAGACCCACCGTGACACTGATTAACTGTATAAAGTACAAATATTGCGTAAATTAACGAAAACGCTCGAAAAATATTGGCAAAGATTAATGAGTGCAAGGTCAATATTTACGGACAATATATGATTATTATGAAAATAAACACAATCGTCTAACATAAACCTTTCATCAAATGTTATATAAGCATTTACACTGATTTACCCATCTCCGCGAAAATAAACTGAACATATAATTTTTACGGAACAGTTTTACTGCAACATTAATTGATAATAATTGTATGCATATTAACTAAATTTTAGAGATATAAATAAATACACATAGTCCGTGTACCCTTAGCCTGGGAATCCAGTCTGACAATTTTTACTTTTTTCTACCTGCAATTTGACAATATCAGAAACTCGATGTATGCCAATTAACACAAATAAGCGCAAATTAAGTGGGATCTTTAATGCACAGATTATTAGGTATGATTTCTTGCGTCAAATCAGTGGGGAACTCACTTCGCGCGTTCATGTATCCCGAGGCGATAACATCTGGCAAAGTGACCGCAGTCGATAATCTGTACATTGCATAGAGAGAAAGGAGGTCACGGGTTAGTACTAATTTGATTTAATATGTTTTAATTATTAATAAACTGAATTTGACCGATTTTTTCTCAATATAAATTCTTTTTGTAACAAAGCAGACCATGAATTGTATTTCAATTAATCGGAAACAGGGGTTGCTTCCTATTAAGTAATTTGATTTAAATGAAAATATTTAATTTACATCAAATGATACACTTCAGAAGAAATACTCTTTTATTGCTTTAATGACTTCAGAAGCGTCAAAATGTCAATTTAATAAATTTTGTTATCTTAATATGAAAAAAGAAATTCAGAATAGCCGTTAAATAGTTTCATTCATTCATTCATTCATTCATTCATTCGATCGATCAATTTTTTCACAACTCATCATTCAACTATTATTTCATTCATTCTTTCATCCAATAGTCGACAAGAATGTCAGTCACCAAAAGTTGATGTTGCAAGTGTTTGAAATAAAAAAATATCGTGCAAAAAACATTTGATGGATACCTTTGGGGTTAAACGAGAATAAAATTGCAAGGACAAAAACAGCTCCTGACAGAAGTTTTATTTCGAAGAAGCTTAGAAGCCAAGGCTAGCTTCTTTAAGAATGAATAAGGCGGCACGTACATTCATTCATTCTGTAACGTGTTCCGAGTGGTCTATTATTTAAAAGGTTGCTTTACGCAGCTTTACATATAATGTATATATGAATTTTTCTTATGGCTTCCTGCCTATTGATTCTGTACAAATGATTCGTAAATGATTAGGTGTTTCAAAAACAATCGTCTTAAATCAGTTATATCATATAAAACAAACACAAAACTATATCAATGGTAGCTTGACTTTTCTTATAACTTAAGCTTTCAAATTATTTTAACACTATGATCATATAGAAATATCTGATGATCTACCTTTAACTGCAACCCGATACTTTCCAATAGTCCAATAACTATCCCAATAGCTATGACGCGAGGCGTCAGTTAGACTAATGAGATATGTTACTGGTAGGGATATATAACAAAGTTCCAGCTATTTGTATATACAATGTCTTCAGCCTTAAAATACTTATATCTATTTCAACTCAACTGCGACCTGGTTTTTCAACACTAATATGTTACCATATCTCTGAAAGCCAGCTTTCTAGAGATGATGGAGGTTTATTAATGCCCAGTCACCTTCGAAGTCCCAGTATCTTTCAGTGGTCTGACTCTGTCAAAATTCTGCAACGATCTGATCAAAATATGGCGAATATCTGTATTTATAGCAGCTGAGCGGATCACTCATGCATGACTTAAATTTTATTGGCTGATCAATTATTTCTGATTCTATTGAACGCTCCCTACCTAAAACATCAACCCAGTGACCAAACGTACGTGAAGCGTATTTCATAACCGAACTTTCATCAAATAATTGACATGGATCAAAATTACATCTCTAAGGTATTAGTTTAATCATATCTCAACTGATTAGATAAATGGCACACTTACTTTAGGTTTAAGAAGACGATTATCAGCTATCAAAGATGTCGTTAATTTGTTTACTACTGACGTATAAATGGCGTTTGTAAAACAAAGGGGAGTAACTTATACTATTCTGATTCTACCGTTACACTACCTACGCCTCTGTTTACATGCGTCTCGCATGTTTTATCATAAAATAATCAATAAAAAAAAATACCTTTCAACTACTTTACTTCTCTGTAAGTATTTCACAATACGTTTATATGCAAAATTTTGTTCAAGATACTTTTCTTGATGTATTACCTTTACATAACTTGGATGTGTCAAATATTGTTTTATTTATATAATGTTTTATAGTGTTATGCTGGAACATTTCATATCACCATTATGTTCTCTACATTTATTTATATGAAATGTTAAACTTCAGCTCTTTTCCTTCTATCACGTACTCAATATCTTCTGCTCTAATCATAGTATCTGGTGTCATAAATTCTTTGAACTGAATTGTCATATTACCAATGCTTAAACCTTCTTTTACACAGATTTTGATGAGATAACGGTATTTCCATCGTTAACTATTTCCACAGATCTATTAAGAGTCTCATTGTCAAAATGAATGCCTATCTGAAATGTCTTGTTTCTGTATCATCCTGACTTGTCTCGTCGTTTACCTGCTTTTCTTTAGCTGCTTCTTTCTGATCTATCTTTTTTGTAATTTTACTATCAAGATGTGTTTTCTTTACAGGGCCTTTTCCTTTTGGCGCACATAACATCGGCTTTGTTGGTTTCCTGAACATACGCCCAGTTCTTATGTCATTTACATTCCTCTTATCAGTGTTAGTTGAGTTATCACTATTGTCAAGGACGTCTGATTCAGATTCCTTGTTTTCTCTGTTATCATTAGTTTTGTCATGATTTTCATCGTTTTGTGGATTTACTACATTTATCATCCAATGTATTATTGTTCTCATCTGAATCTTCATTATTTTCACTATGATGCAACTTTTCATCATCTGTCTGTTCTTCAATATGTATATCTGGATCTATATCCCAGTCACTCTCTTCTCCACTATCAGTCTCTTTGAATGTTCCTAGGACAACAACGGTTTCTAGGGGTGTCTTATCCCCAGTTTCACTTACTGTTTCTTTAACACTTTTCTGTTTCCTATTTACTTCGTCAGATTTCTTAATGCATTGCAGTCGAACGTAAGCTGCCTTTTTGAATGATTTTCCACAGACACGACATAACACCCGTTTATCATTCTCAGCCTCTTCTTTACGCTTTGTAGTCTTTGTTTTCGCCATACTGAAAACAGAACAAACATAGTCTTGTAAGTATTTAGGTGTTCTTATTTCTCTTCCAAATCTATTTGTTACTATTTCTTCCTCTGGCACAGCTTCAGTTTCTGAATCACCCGAATGATCTGAAATAAAAGCATTATCATCATTCAAAAATAATGTGTTACCTTCTACATTTGTGTCTTCAAACATAAGTGTCTGTGATTTAGTCTTTCGCAATCTGTTTACATGAATCATTTGAGGAGGTTCAGATCTACCAGAGTTAACTCTGTACAAAACATTAGAAAATTTTTCAATTATTTTATAAGGACCTTTCCAAAATGATGTGAATTTCGAAGAACATCCTACCTTTTTTACTGGAAAATAAACATAAACATCATAAACATTGTCACAAGGTTTAAAGTTTTCAGAAGAAAGTTTTGTATCATGATATCTTTTCTGTCTACGTATCGAATTTCCAGGATATTCTCTAACAACTGAGTGGGCTTCTTCTAATTTTTCTTGTAGTTCCCATACCCATTGTACTTTTGTGATTGCGGAATTTTCTTTATACTATTGGGCATTTCAAAAGCAATGTCTAATGGTGTAGAAGTTTCTCTACCAAGCATAAGTAAGTTGGGAGTCATTCCTGTAGTTTCATGTTCGGCTGATCTATATGCCATCATAACATATTGAAGGTATTCATCCCAGTCGCGAAGGTGATCTTTTACAAACATGCTAAGCATTGTTGTAAGTGTTTTATTAAATCTTTCAACCATTCCGTCTGACTGTGGATGGTATGGTGTTGTCCTAGTTTTATGAATTTGTAATAGGTCACACATTTCCATGAAAAGTTTACTTTCAAACTGTTTGCCTTGATCTGAGTGAATAATGTTCGGTATGCCAAATCTACTTATAACTTCTTCGACTACTATTTTAGCAACTGTTCTTGCCTCCATATTAGGCATTGCAAAAAACTTTCTGTCCACTTCGTAAAGTAATCTGCAATGACAAGTATATACTTATTTCCTTTTTCTGTTTGAGGTAATTCTCCTAAAATGTCAATAGCTATCGTTCCATTGGATATCCTGATCTTACAATTTGCATTGGTGCCTTCAATGTTTGTAATGGCCCTTTCCTTTTCATACAGGGTTCACATCCGGATACATAATTTCTCACAACATTTTGCAAACCTGGCCAATAATATCTTTGTCTTATTTTGCCTAGTGTTTTCTTTATTCCCAGATGTCCTGAGGATTTTATGTCATGAGAATATTTGAGGACTTGACGCCTAAATTTAATTGTTACCAATTAACTATATCTGTATCAAGTATAACCCACTTTCTTACCAGCAATCCGTCATGGATTTCAAGTCTTTTCCATTGACTCCACAGTGATTTTAGGTAATAGCTTTCACTACCTATCTCTTTAAAATCTGGTCTTGTATCATTTTCAATCCAAAGTTTTACCTTTTGCAAGTCACTGTCATTTTCCTGAGCTTCTGCCAATGACTGATTCCTCTGGTTCATTTTCTGTTCCTGGATGTAACTGTGAAATGTAAGGTCTGTTTCTTTCTGTTTCGGGATGACCTCTTTTTCCGCATTGTCTGCACGGAATTCTACTGACAGCATCTGCATTTTTTTTAAGCCTTCCTGGTCTGTGTTTAATAGTCATATTGTATGATGATAGAATTTCTAACCATCTAGCTATTTGTTCTTCTGGATTTTTAAATTTCATAAGCCATTTCAAAGAGGAATGGTCTGTTCTTACTGTAAAAGGTTTACCATATAAATAATGTCTAAAGTATTTGACAAAATGAACTAAGGCCAACAGTTCTTTGCGTGTAACACAATACCTACGCTCAGTTTTAGATAAAGTTCGTCTGGCATACGCAACCACTCGTTCATGACCATTGATTTCTTGTGAAAGTATTCCTGAAATGGCAAAGTCACTTGCATCACAATCAAGAATAAACGGTTTTGAAAAGTCATGGTGTGCTAAAATAGGAGCATTAGTAAGCTTTTCTTTTAATGTTGAAAGGGCTTTTGAGCATACATCTGTCCATTGAAATTGTTTATGTTTTCTGTATGTACATGTAAAGGCTTGGCTATCTCCGAAAATCTAAATATGAATTTTCTATAATAACTACAAAGACCTAAAAAGGATCGTATTTCTCGGACATTTTTAGGTTCAGGCCAATTTTTGATACATTCAGTTTTCTTAAGGTCGGTCGTTACGCCTTCTTCGGATATATTATGTCCTAGAAATTCTACTCTTTTTGAAAATAAATGACACTTTCTGGGTTTTAACTTTAAATTGGCTTCTTCTAATAGGTGGAAAACAATGTCAAGATTTTTTATCATATCTTCGAAAGATTTGCCTGTGACAATTATATCATCTAAGTAAATTAAGCAAATCTGCTAATGTAACCCTGCTAAAAGAGTTTCTATTAAACGTTCGAAAGTCGCAGGAGCATTACATAGACCGAAACGACCTGAAACTCAAATAAACCATTCCTAGTTCCGAAAGCAGTTTTTGGTCTATCTTCTGGCTCCACTTCAACTTGCCAGTAATCTGCGTTAAGATCAAGACAAGAAAACCATGTAGAACCTGCTAACTGATCAAGGGATTCGTAAATTCTTGGTAACGGATATGCGTCTTTCATCGTTGCCTCGTTGACCTTTCAGTAATCTATACAAAATCTGTGTGTACCATCCTTCTTTTTAACCATAACAACGCCGCTTGACCATGGGCTAGAAGATGGTTGTATTATACCTTTGTCTAACATATCTTTTACTTGTATTAAACTTCGTCTGACATGTGTTGTGGTAACCTTCGTAATGGCTGTTTAATAGGTCTGGCATCACCTGTCGGAATTTGATAGCGTATAATGCCTGTCCTACCTATATCATTATCTGATTCTGAAAATATGTGAGCATATTTCTTAAGAAGCTTTGCTACCTCATGCATTTGTGTTTTATCCATATCCTCAGTAGTACGTTCGTAAAGGTCTTGTATGTGAGAAGGAATATGAAAAGATTGTTTACTTTTGTTTTTACCTAACTTTACGTTCTCAACAGGACTTAATGTGGATATATTTGTGCCAGGATATATGACTTGTTTCTCAACTAAGGGGTTCAAAATTCTTATAGGCACTTTTTCCTTTGCTTCGACTAAAGCCCGTGCTATAAAACCTTTATTATTAGACACAAAATTTTCATTTGGTTCCGTAACATATAGGCCTTTATCTATTATAGGATCTATGCTTTTTCCCTGAATGATTACTTCAGACCTTGCCGGAATTTCAACCTTTTCAGCAACAACTACTCGATAGCAACCGATAGGTCCTGAACAATTTAACTTTATAATTGTTCCATTTACTGATATCTCGTTGCTGACTATGTCTACAACAATATTTCGGGCTTTCATAAAATCTAACCCTAGAATAGCATCTCCTTCTATTTTAGATACTACTACAGGCATTGATGAAGTTTCTCCATTAATTTCAATATTTACCTTTGTTTTTCCCTTGATTTCTATCGGTGACCCAGAGGCAGTTACAATGTCTTTTTCAAAATTTTCTAAATCAACCGTACAAGAATTATTGTCTAGAAAACTGGACGATATTACAGAAAGGGTAGCTCCCGTATCAATTAAACAGTTGGCTTTGAAGCCATTAATTTTTGCTTCAACATATAACCCAGAGCCTACGTTACTTGAAGATTTAACATTGTGCTTTTTCGAAATATTTAAATTTGTTTTAGATTCATTGCCAGGATTTTGGCAGTTATATTTCAAATTCCCTCTTTGCCCACATTCATAACAAATAACACCTTGTCTTGTATCTTTCTTAGACCTGTCATTCATGCGATTTTTGAATGTTCTTGAATAAGTTTTATCATTCTGATATGAGCGTGTATCATCTCTTTCCTTGCAAAATTATTTTGTGAAGTATTTGAACGTTGTAGCATCGATAGAGTTTTCTTCATTTCTTCAAAGGATTTCTTTAAAGACTGTAACTCGTAATCGCGCTTCTTTGAACTGCTATGTTCATCGGCATTTACTGTCCTCATGTAGCCTTGTGATTCGCTTGTTTTCCGCTCAGCTCGGTTAAATGCCTCAAGCTCAACAGCGTGCCATACTGCATCATTTAAGCTAGTTGGGCGAGCCTGTTTAATTCTGAGTCTCATATCTGAGCTTACTAGAGAATCTATAAACTGTTCTTTAGCTAAAGTTTCCCTTACATCCGATGGCGCTGACGGATATGCCAGATTTGTCAATTTCCTTATGTCCTGTCCCATTTCTAATAAAGACTGTAGCTTTTTGCCTACGTTCCCGTAATTGAGCTCTATATAACTCTGTTTGATTGGGTGGCGAAAATCTCTCCTGTAGGGCGGATACCAGCTCCTCATAATTTGGTGTTTTGTTTGTCAAGTTGCCAAAAACGCCTTGTGCTTGGCCTCTAAGCGAAACTGATAAATAAAGTCCCTTTTCTTTTTCAGTCCATTTATTTATCTCTGAACATGCCTCAAAATGTGCGTTATAATCTATCCAAGAGTTAGTTTCATCATATGTAGCTGGCTTCATCATCAGAGTTCTTTTTGATGTTGAGCCATATTCACCATTCATATTTTCTGTCTGGCATTGATTTTCTGTAGTTACATTTCCCGTTGTAGTCGTATTTTGCCCAGACGGCTGCTTAGGCTTTCGATCTCGAAATGTAACGAATTTGTCTCGGGGACTCATATTTGTATTGAAAATTGATGGTGATGCATATTTAATATTTCTACCTTCTGATGTTTTGAATACCTCTGTCTTAACATCTTTTAAAGCTGTATTTGATACAGGTGTTGGGGGGAGAAACATACGTCGTCTCTCATCAAGTGGTGTTGCCAATTTTCTCTTCATAATTTTAGGTGTTGAGGATAAAGGTGCTTGGTCTTCCTCATAAGCTTTCAAGTCTGGAGGCTGGTGTTGCAGTGACATCTGCATAGAGTCAATCTGTCTTTCTAACAATGATATTTCGTTCTGCAACTTATTATTTAATAAGAGCTTCATTCTGTCGCTGCAATTCTCTAAATTGCTCATGCAACAATGATAGCTCATCGTCATAGGTGTAGCTAACACCTTCAGCTATTGTATATCTCAATATAGAGTTGTGAGTCGAAGATAATGGTGATTTTATCTATCGAATCCCACCGCTGCCACCAATTTTGTAACGTGTTCCGAGCGGTCTATAATTTAAAAGGTTGCTTTACGCAGCTTTACATATAATGTATATATGAATTTTTCTGATGGCTTCCTGCCTATTGATTCTGTACAAATGATTCGTAAATGATTAGGTGTTGCTTAAATTATCAGTTATATCATATAAAACAAACACAAAACTATATCAATGGTAGCTTGACTTTTCTTATAACTTAAGCTTTCAGCTTATTTTAACACTATGGTCATATAGAAATATCTGATGATCTACCTTTAACTGCAACCCGATACTTTCCAATAGTCCAATAACTATCCCAATAGCTATGACGCGAGGCGTCAGTTAGACTAATGAGATATGTTACTGGTAGGGATATATAACAAAGTTCCAGCTATTTGTATATACAATGTCTTCAGCCTTAAAATACTTATATCTATTTCAACTCAACTGCGACCTGGTTTTTCAACACTAATATGTTACCATATCTCTGAAAGCTAGCTTTCTAGAGATGATGGAGGTTTATTAATGCCCAGTCACCTTCAAAGTCCCAGTATCTTTCAGTGGTCTGACTCTGTCAAAATTCTGCAACGATCTGATCAAAATATGGCGAATATCTGTATTTATAGCAGCTGAGCGGATCACTCATGCATGACTTAAATTTCAATGGCTGATCAATTATTTCTGATTCTATTGAACGCTCCCTACCTAAAACATCAATCAAGCGCCCAGTGACCAAACGTACGTGAAACGTATTTCATAACCAAACTTTCATCAAATAATTGACATGGATCAAAAGTACATCTCTAAGGTATTAGTTTAATCATATCTCAACTGACTTAAATAAATGGCATACTTACTTTAGGTTTAAGAAGACGATTATCAGCTATCAAAGATGACGTTAATTTGTTTACTACTGACGTGTAAATGGCGTTTGTAAAACAAAGGGGAGTAACTCATACTATTCTGATTCTACCGTTACAATTCGATCAAAACCTGAATCTCGGGAAAGCATATATGAAGTTAATAATTACAATCCTTTTATCTTTAGAAAATGGGTTATCTAACTGACAAAATAACGCTTTTTCTATACTAAAATGTAAGCGGTTGTGATGCGTATTATTTTGTCAAAGTATTATATCAAAAAAGGTTGGTTATAATAACATTTCATACTATGTAGAATTTGATTATTGATCTGAAAGTGTTAAGACTTTTATATTAACCTAAAAATACGGAAAAAATACATACATACTATAGATCTTTTGCATTACCAACTTTTAGTAACATCTTTAAAACCGATAAAGCGGTACAGCTTTACCTATCATTAAAGTCAATAGAACAAATAATCCAAGTCTTCGATTTCCGTACTAAGTGTTGTTGTTGTAGCAAAACGGGGATAGGGGTGGGGGGGGAATCGATAACTAATAGCTTTGGTCGTTAAAATTTTATCTGATGCATTTACAGGCGGACGGTTTACTAAACGATGTACTTGAATGAAGTTTAAATTAATATTAAAGTGAAATGCGGAACAAGTCGAATTTGTATATAATACTTTATTTATTGTCAAACAAAAGTAATATTTAGTAATATGAATATGATATCTAACATATTTAGAAAGCGCTACATATTATACATCTAACACAAACATTTACTTTCAGGACCATACATGTACAAAAAATGAGTAATTGCTCAGCTAAGTCTGTTATTTTAAATACGCGCCACCGATCGATTTGCAACGGATCATTATGAAATTTTTACAAATTAAAGTTGATATTTCCGATTGACTGGTATTTTTTCAGTTCTCTGTTATTCTCCATTTTGCAGCTGTAAAATCTTCAAATATGACCATAAAAAACTTTTTTTTTCAGCAGGGCGCAAAATGATGTACTTAACAGGTTTTCTAAGTAATGTACAACAAAAATATGACAAAAATTGGTTGTGTTAATATTATCTGTTCAGTGATATATAATTTGTCAAGTTTAATTAGACGTCACATTGGAGGCAAACGATTTTGAACACATAAAATTAACACGTATAACTGATGTCGAGTTTCACCCAAAATTGCGTAAAGACGCCTGTATTTAAGAAACTGTCCGATAGTTTTTGAACAATTTTGAAAAAGCGTACATACATTCATTTGCTATCGATTCCAAAAAAAAAATAAAAGAAGAAAAATGGGGGGGTCACCGTTTTAGATTTCGCTCTATTTACCATTGCGCTTCCCCTACCCCAGTAAATATAATGATACCGTTTTTTCGTGAAATTTGGGCCAGAATCTTTACTGTTCGCTATTCACTCAGTATATGCAACTCTATTATCAAGTCCGTTACGATAACGTATTACTGTTAATTCTAAGGCTGGGTAATAGGTTGTACTGATTCCTCCGTCTGCCATAAGATTTATGACATAAGTGTAAAAATCATAAAAACTAAATCCCCGAGAGAAAGAAAAAAAGACGATATAAAGACAGAAGAAGGAAAGTGATATGTATATATTACAACGAAGAAACCATAAAACCATAAAAGTACCTGTCACTTGTAGTAAGTGGGGTAACATATTTTTATGACCCAGCTTGAAACAACACTGACCGGATATTTCTTATCTCCAGGCAATATTGTAATACACAATGAAATTTAAAGGGTGATTAAACATTTGACACAATTAAATTATTTTATTTTTAATGTAACTATATGTTATCTTGGGACTAAAATAAATTTTAAAAAATAACGCAATTCTTAAACGAATAATTAGAAAAGGCACTGGCCTCCAGATCGTCCGACAAGAACATATATATATATATATATATATATATATATATATATATATATATATATATATATATATTAAAAGTCTATATGCTACGTATACTGACAGACTATAATGTTGCGGAAACACATGAGAATTAGAGGTTTTAACTACTTTTTACGATGAAATTTATATATTTATCGCGCATTGAACACTAAACCCTCCAAAGCGTTATTGGTAACGACAGCGGAAAACTTCTTTATTGCCGCGGCGGTCGGGGTTCGATTCCCTGGCGCGATCATCTTTTTTTCTATATATGACATTTTTAAATAGTTTATAGAAACGACCAAACTTCAGCTTGAAAGATATCCTTGATGAACTGATAATTCTGCTTTTAAATCGAACCTCCTTTCAATATTTTATTCTGTATTCATAAATTACAGCTGTCATTTGTAGATTTTTATCGTCAAGTATATCCTGTGCATTTAAAGAATATTAATTAAGGAATATTAAAGCCGGTTTGCCTAGGGTCTATATATTTCGAAAAAAAAATCTCTAAAAAAAAACTGTGAGAACAATAAACATCTCGCGGGAAGGTCTATCTTTGCATGTCCGCCGTTTTTCTGTTACTCTAGCCAGGCCTGTTCACGTGCATGGACAGACATGCGCTCGTGCAAAACCAATCACTCTGAAAACAAAGTAGTCATCTGTTAGGAATGAAATCGAGTATGTCTGTAAATTCGATCTTCAAACATTCAATCAAACTAGTACCATTTCTTTCAATTTACCACAGATTAGACATGAATACACTGTTACATAATTATTATCGAATTTTCGGCAACTCTAATACGAAATAATGTAAATTATATTGATATCCTGATATTATTTATTATATTTCAGTTAGGTTAATCTATGAGATTTGGATAATTTTAAATCCAGATTTACAGTTAGTTTTCTATTTTCATACTTTAATACAGGACTACTGAATTAAAAGCCGAGATGCATTATGTTTATTTTAACATGAAGAGATGAGACGTTTATGGTGAATATTTAACTTGTCTACAATAAATCTTAGCGAGAATATTACACTGACCGCGAGATTGGAAACACTAGTTTTTCAAAATAAACAATGATGGCTACGGAGGTTAACGTTAAAGCTAGCTTTGGTTTATATTATACTGTGGATGTAGTTTTGACATTTTGGTAGAAATAAAATGGAGAAGTGTTATTTAGATCCCATTACTGCACTTTATGTGCTTTTGAAGTTTTGTGATAGGTAAAATCTCTCTTGAAAAAAATATCTTCCGTATTTATGTCATTACTGTATGTCAGTTTGAAGACAATCCTTTAAAATGAGGTGAGGATTGGCCTGACAACGTGTGACTATGAACACCATGCATTTTATATTAAATATAGTTTAGGAGATAGATTTTAACGTAATATAACCATAAAATGCAAATGAAACGCTGTAGATAACTTTTATTAAATATCAACAGGCACATTTAATGATATCTATTTTTTTCGCGACGAAATGAGTATTGTGCGTTCTGACACTTAAATGATGTCGTCATCCCTGCCCACATGTCATTTTATTCGTCATAATTTTCACATTATTCAATAGATATAATTATCAGTATCTATGAATTGCAAGAGTCCATTTTTATAACTTTTAATGCGTGCATTTTTTATTCCAGGTTGACACAAGGGTTGTTTTTAGTTAATTCCAACTGGATTCACAAAACGGGACGACGATTCATCTTCACGATAGAGAATATGTTTATGTGAGAAGTTTCTACTAGTTTGATCAACAGCACGGCTGAGCCATTCGTTCCCAGTGACATTCGTAACAACAGATAAAAGTTATACTTATTGAGATCAGGAAACTGAATATTTCCATGGTTATACTTATTGAGATCAGGAAACTGAATATTTCCATGGGATGCATCATTTGTAACTTGCTTACATGTCGAGTTGTAACACAGAAGCAACATGCGTCTTTTCAAAGCGCTCGTTTTGAATACACATTCGGACATTAGAAGGGGTGTACTGCTCTTCTTAGCAGACGGCAAATCGAAAAGCCTATAGCGGTAATCAACATTCATAGGAATAACGAAAACATGTACAAACAGTAATAAAAGAAGTGATACTCAACTGATTTGTTGAGTCAACGGCGCAGAATTAAATGTGCGAATTGCTAGTTTTTCAGTTTGAAATGAACATAAGAAACGCTTGATGTTATTGATTGCTCACATTTTCTGCTTATTTCATTTGGACAAGAAATGAAAATAATTCATAATCGTATGAAAAACTGTTTTAAAAAGTATTTAAGTTGAATAAAATGTTAATTTAATCTGACATGTCTCCAATTAATAATAATATGACATTTTTTCATACCCTGTCTTTGTCTTGCTTTTTTCAAACATACCGTATTCTGCTGTAGGTGTGTTTAACCTTCATTTTATGTCATCTTTCAGTGTGTGCCTATATACAATATCAGTTCACATAAAAGAAAAATAAGGGATCCGTATACCACACATAGTGCATATATGGGAAAAGTCTGGTAAACGTATCTTTTAGAAATACTGGTCCGTAAATTTCCCGAATACGAAAAACAAATCCAGTCAGAATGTGACGCAAATATGGGATCTGTATGCTACGTATATCTTGCATAAACGGGTAAAAACCTGGCCAGTATATCAAAAACTACAGGTCCGTATATCCCCGTATATTAGATGCAAATACATTCCGTATGTGACACAAGTACGGGATCCGTATATTGCGTATACCATGCATATACGGGACTAGTCCGTAGCCCGTATATCAAAAATACAGTTTCGTATATTCCCCGTTTATGACAAAAGTACGGGGTCCGTATACTAAGTATATCATGCGTATACGGAAAAAATCCGAAGCCCGTATATTAGAATATACAGGTACGTATATGCCCCGTATATTAGATGCAATTACAGTCCGTATATGACAAAAATACGGGATCCGTATACTACGTATAAACGGAATATACAGGCTCGTGTATGTGTTCCGTATATTCTAAAATACGGAAAGTATACGGGAAAAAAAGACTCAAGACCCTTCAAATACATGAAAATAAAACCGATGTTAAAGCAGGACACGAAAAAAACACCATTTCTATGGATTTTTTTAAAGTTCGTATATTTCATATATACGGGAAATATACATATATGTATATTCGGCGTATACGGGATCCCGTATATGCATGACAAATATACGGACTTCCCGTATACTAGATGTTCCGAATACGGGATCGTATATTAGGTCCGTATATTTGTAATATACATCCCGTATGCTCCCGTATTTTCGAAATATACGGGACCGTATACTCCCGTATATTAACCCTTTTTCACAGTGATACTGGACAATTTTATGTCCGAAATATTGAGATTGTAATATGCAATTTCTTGATTCTACTATTCAACAACTAGAACTATAGTTCAATTTTCAGTTTAAACAGATAAAACAAATCATGATCTTCGCAAAAACATTTGAAAACTAAAATAAAAAAGTTTACAACAGTATTAAATTGGGTGTGTATATTTTTACTCGAAAAATGATAAGTAGAGTACAATAAGCTTCTGCAATTTTGTCAGGCGCGATAATCATCATTTAAAAAAAGTCTTGTATCTTAAGTTGATACAAGTTTCTTAATTCTCGATTGCGAAACTAGTTCTTACAATCGCTCTCAACACCCATTCCAGATGGAATCAACCTGGAGTTTAGACATTTTAGCTGTTTTGTAAAATTAGGAATTCAATAGATAGTTTAAAACAAACGCAAACTCATCACAAATTGCGGTACCTCGTAGAAAAATGCTAGAAGTTTGTGATTTTATAAGTTATTCTATTTTTCTGAGACTCTGGATGCCCAGGACAAACCTAAATTATGATTATGGTCCAGTATACCTGAGTACACGTCACTCAAACGATTATATTTTTACTTTGAACCTGCCGAATTTTATTATTTATATAGCATTGTGTTTCCAATAAATTGTTCTACAATGTGCCGAAAACCGCATCTAAAATAACCAGCGGTTACGGAGTTATATTCAGAGTAACATTACATATTGAACACCCCTCGCATTTCATATGAGAAAGTTGAATCTATTTGAAGATAACAGTCGACTTTTACATATTTTGTTGTCTTAAAAGAATCATGATGCATGATCAAGATATTATTACAAGTCAAATGGTTTATCGCGGCCAGAAATTTGTACAAACCGGACAGAAGTTGCGAAATTGTCATTTGTGCAGGAAAGAAGCGTTTACCATAACGTCCAGTACTGGACAGGTATGGTGACATACGTTTAAGATATCATGCTTTCTGTTTATGCAGGTAAACTTGTGTTTGGTTAAATTTCAACAGAGCACAATTGTCTGAACAGTGTACAAACTCATTACTGTTTTTTCAGGCAAGGGTGGAAAAAAAGTGGTAGACAATGAAAGCAGTAACATTTTTATTAAAAAAAAATAAACCATGAGACAAACATTTCCAACATCTTTGGAGGGTTCAAAAATCCCATGTTAAACATACGATAAAGCCCGAAACGCGTGAAAATGTTCCGAATGTAAATCGGGTGAAGTAGGCGCTCTATGTATAGAGTTAGATTATGCGTCTTGATACTGTACCAGAGGGGTCGGTCATTTGTGGGTTATTGATTACACTGGGCGAGTCTATTTACTTATTACTTGAGGATGAAAAAAACGTGTTTTTTAAATGTTGCTCTTAAACAAGGGTGGCGGTTGAACTACAAAAAGTACAACAACAGTTAATTCACAACAAATCGTACGGTATGTTTTATAATCAGTAGAAGCTAGTCGTATTTACGCTTATGAGACCTGTTTCACCCATAAGTAAAGAATTCATAGGTCCATATACTTCACCTATTCAATATATATAAAAATAGTACCATGGTACTTTGGTATTCTACACATCATGTTTATTCTTCAGAATTGTGGAGGGAAAATTATGTTAAACAGGTCACTTCTCGACCCCTAAGTGTGTCCTTAAGTGGTAGGGGACGTTTTTCAAATAAAATAGGTAGATGCAGTTTAAAGGCCTTGATATTCAACTGGCTATTTATGATCTTTAAAGAAGCAAGGATTCCTGCGTATGAGTAATTATTGTATAAAATAAATAAATAAATGCTTGATTCGATTTTCCTAGCTCCATGAAGGCGGTCGGGTCTATATTCTTTCCTGAGGTAACGGAAGTCAGAAAAAAATAGAAACGGTCATCCAGGTTCAGCTAAACTTTGCGGAAAAGTAAACGGTTATGATACATTTTTCTTCCCACTATTACTTTCGTCTGGTCACATGCTTTAAAATATACATATGTGGTACAGGTCGCGCAAGATGTTCATTTTGGACCATTTTTGCCTCAAAATTTAGTGTCCTGAAACCGGAATTTTACTTATTTTATCCGAGAAACAATGGAATCGACAACCTGAAAATGATGAAGTGTTAAATATACGCAATACATCCGCTCAAAATTACCGGGAATTTCTCAAAATTGATTTTAAATGATTTTTGCGCACTGGAATCAACGCAGATTCGTAAAATTTTCAGATTTACTGTTCGTTGCCCCCCCCCCCCCCCCCCCCCCCCCCCCATAACTTACTCTGTATTGCTAAGACATGTCAGTGGAACAGTCTGTATATGGAATCAGTTTCGATTACTACTTAGAAAAAATAGAGTTATTGTTTTGAAATGATTTATACAATTACCAAAATTAATACAATCTATATAACTAATACGCCAACGTGGGTCATTTGTTTTTCGGTGTTTGTAAAAAAAAATCTTTCTGAAACAATTTTTCCGGGAATCCTCTTCAGAAGTGTCTCCGCCATTTTGTCAAGCCGCTGGAAGCAAGTTGTTGGAAATTGAATTATTGAGTAGTCATCTCCTCGTTGTTACTACTGAACAGTAAGTATTAGGGTTGATTTTGCCGGATATGTAATTCCATGTAATGTCTTAGTAATGGTCTTGCCACCTTATCAGCGGAAATAATTGTCAACATTCAACAGACATCAAGATCATGGACTGAAGTGAGGTATTTTTATTGAATAGTTCAGCTCTGCGGAGCACATCTTTGTTACTCACTCCAATGACGTACACATGACATTTGGCCTATTCATGTGATAAAGTGTCACGAGTCGTGACTCACAGTCTACTGGTTTTTACAGAAATTCATGAAACCAACAAAACAAAGAGTGGTTTTGAATGTATCTGACTTTAATAGTGGTACTTAATAGGCTGGTATTACTGAGTGCATACATTTTTACAATTTTACAACTAACATCCATGATCTGCAATGAACCCTTTGCTGTCAGCGCTTTCAGTGCTTTGAATATTGCTAATCTATTTGCTGAGAGTTCAAATCTTATCAATCATCTACATTAACCTTACAGACCGCATGTCATTCTATAATAAAATGTACTTGGGCAGTTACATTTTCCTCCCTACTGTCGTAACCTATGGATTACACCACTATGCCATTATATATTGTTTAAATACGAAATACTTAGTATTTTAGTAGTTGTGCTAAAATAACATAAACCACACATAGTCCTATAGATTCGATACACGGTTTTAACTTCTGCGTAGTTCTTAACGAGCGAAATTGTTAAGACAGAAATCTACGATTCAGCAGTGAATTCAGAAATAGGACGTCATAACAATGTGATGTCATGCATAAGTTAAGATCACACATGTAACGCTTAGTCAAATAACGAAATAGCTGATTCTAACACGATCCGATTCATTTTCCTATTAAACAAAGAAGGCAGAAAACAGTGAATTATTATACAACAAATCACTGTTCTGACGTCACAATTATTACGTCATGACGTCAAACGGCATAGCGGCGCGCTGGAAAAGAAACCGATTGAAAACGGGCAAATATTTAATGAATGCCGTCAAGAATGTACTTAAAAATCCTTGGTAACGTGTTAGAATCGAAATAATATATCTCATTTAGTGATTTGTTCTTGAATAAATCACTGTTTGTCGTTCAGATGCGTATTATTATATCACGAGGGCTACGCCCTCGTGGTATAATTCCTTCGCATCTGAACTCCAAACAATGATTTATTCAACGACAAATCACTGGATGAGATATATTATTTCTTAAATATTTTCATTTGATGATTATTTTCACAAATAATTTAGAAATACTGCTATATAAAACAAATCATCAGAAGCACGTATCAGATGTAAAATGTAATAGTATATGGACCGAAACAACCTTTTGCAGGGTTAGCATTGAAATAATTGATGTGTTTCCATATATCTATATGATATCAGTGAATAAAATTCAGGTATTAAAAAAACTTAAATCACTCTTGCTACGCATCTGCATATCCACATTTCTGTCTATATTTTTTTCAATGAAACATATATAGCACCATATCTATTATTTCTTAAGCAAGACAAACAAGTTCTACAACTAACAAATAAAAATATAAACCTAGAAAGGCATTCAAAATAATTTTTTCTTTCCACTGTCGTTAGTTTCAAAATTGTATAAAATGTAGTATTTCTTCAAGGCGCAAACGAAGCTGATAGCTTTCTCCTTAATACTACATAGAAGATATACATGCACTCATCCCTTGTTCAGTTCAGTTTTAGATGAATAGACACAGTATAGTGCCATAACTGCAAAATTCTACGTTTTCGCTAGGCTAGTAATAATGAGTCGTGAGTATTTATATTTGTCGAAAGGCAAACTATGCACTGATAGAAAAGATTCGGTTTCAAGTGTTTTCTATTAATAATGCACACATAGATAATATGCAAAGACATATATTATGCCAAATTGATCGAGTGTGTCTATAATATATAAACATGGAAGAATTTTCAGCAGAAGAAATCTTACTTGTAACAAAAAGAATCGTACATTTCTATCTTTCCGCATTGAATTCATTTAAACTTGTCAATAAACAATGATAGAGTTTTTTTTATTCTACTCAACTCCTTGGATACATTCAACACTTTTATGGCACTCATGTACAAGATTACCCAACTATAATAATAAAATATTCCCGGTCAACTTATGTTGTACTGTTTGCTACTTACAACTCTATTATCAAAAAGTTTCATACAGCTCATGTTCTGGAAGATATGGTCAATCGTGGTCTTAAAGGTCAGAGACCACCAATTCAAAAAAGTACAGGGAACTTACTGGGAATGAGGTAAGTGTATACCTGGGAATAAGGTAACGTCTGTGCGTTCTGATTGGTCAGTCATGTAAACAAACCCAGGAAGTGATTATTTTTTCAAAATTGATATTTTTTCACTGCATTTACAGTATTTTATTATACATTTTGACAAAATTTGCTACATTTTATGTGTATTGAAAAAAAGTTTTATCAAACGAATTTCTCCCGCCATGTCAATGATGTAAACAGGGGGTCATCTCATTCACACGAAAACTACTTAAATAAAGTATTACTATTCATATGTGTTTTGTGCGATATTTTGGTAGAACTAAGATAGTTCATGAAAAACTTGTAATTAGATATACATGTTTCGATGTATGGAAGGCCGTACACGCCATAATGTTACAATGTAAGTCTATGGGAAAACAATTGGTGGTCTCTAACCTATAATGGGTAAATGCTAAACATGTACGATTTTGTTATACATTTGTACTAGAAATCATTATATACCGTGATGTTTAAAGCTCTCCGTCTCTCTATTGTTCCACTTCATGGTTGCCTGCTTTATAGCTTTTGGTTCTGTTTGCGTTTGTCAATGCGCTAAGCGATTCTAATAAATACTTTTCATTTTCTTATTTGTATTCTGTACGTGCTATATAATGCTAATACATCTTGTGTCATCGGAAAGTTATGTAATGTAAAACCTTGTATTGCCTTCTCTTACATCCCAAAACAAATATTTCAAATTGCTGCAGTTAAGCATTTTAAAATAATTGTAATAATGTATGAATTGATCTTCCCCGAAGCAGCACTAGTTCAATGTGACAGACTACCGTATAAAAAAATCCATGCGGGAAATCCACTGGTATTTCACCGGGACGATATACTGCCACTGGGAATTCATTCATTCATCGGCATTGATTTGTCTACTAGAATGCTGTTTGGTTTACTACTTACGTCAAATTTGTTATGGCGTTGAGGTACAAATGTCACAATTAAACTTGTAAGGCATAAATGTAACAGTTAAACAATACTATCAGATGTCAATGTTTTTAAGGTATTAGACCCGCAATAGAGTACATTTTGACGATTATTCAATTCCTACCATAAACCTACTTTGACTGCAATTTTCAGGGACATGGGTTCAAGCCCAACTTGGACCAATTTTTTTCCTTATTTTCCTTAAAAGTTTATTTTCTAGTAAAATTTTACTTTTTCAAGACTTATTATTAGTTTATTCTATAAAAGTGGAAAATTTTCATTTGATAAGCAATTTCTTGCTTTTCAAAGTGAATTTACCTCTGAAACAGAAGGGGTACAGTTAGACATCTTTAAAAATACTGAGTTACATGCGGTAAAAGTTCGGTATTTTGCCTTCACTCTTTAGATTACATATTGTGAAAGAAATCTAGGTAGGTTTTACTTTTGCCCCAAGGTTATTTTCGAATGAAGTGAACATAATTCAGAACAGACCCGCAGGATTCGACCTTAATTTTTTTTAATGATGGAGTAATTTTGTCTCACTAAATCCGTTTACTTGAGGCACCCTAGAGAAAAAATGATATTGACAGGTTTTTTTGGTTTTTTTTATATATATATATATATATACAAATGTAATTGTTTACCAATAGTTTGATGTTTTTATCATCAAAATTAATGGTATAATGAGTTCTCTACAAACGTTTTGGATAGTAGGGCTCCATCACGTTGAAATTTGTCTCTACCTGAGCTTGAGGAAATACCATAAATTATACAAAATTTATAAAAAACGGCATAGTAAAAGTTGTTTAAAAATTGCAACACAGTGAAAAACAATGTCAGTTTTAAGAATATACCAAGAAAATGCCATTCTTTAAACATTACATTTAGGGGTCAAATACCTTAAATACAACAGTGAACGAACCTTTGATTTGTTTATACACCTTACATGTTAGATTAAACTTAGCCGATATCAAATATATTGAAATAAAGAGTTTACAGCTTTTCTATTACAACCTCCGACTTTGGCCTCCGATGTGATAGTGAATTGCAACATTTTTAATATTGAATTGGAATAAGAGGGATTTCTATATTATCTGCAGTTCCATCAAATACATCGTGTCCAATTCCTTTTAGAATGATTGTTTATTCATGAAAGTGACAATGGAGACATTTCCTGCTCTATAATGATTCTTCGGAAGAGTCTCGTTTCGGTTGTTGACAGTCATACTCGAACTAAGAGTAATCATTCGATACTTATATTTTGTATTAGGTAGAAACGTCTATAAAGATATGATAAAGAACCATTGTTTTATTGCTTGTTATGTTCTTAACTGATTAAAGGCAATCGTGTACAATAATAAGAGTTGTTTTAAACCCCAGGTTAATCAACATATATATTAACAAAATATGCACGTATATTATAATTTCTGTTGTTACTACTTATCAATTGACACTTCAAATTAGACTTCAGTTAAAGGGAGTAAACTATTTGAGATAGGTGTATGTAAATATATTTCATGTTAGTGTATATCTAGTAAAAGATACTCCATGTTGGACAAATCTATTTGTAACCTTCTTAATATAGCATTCATTACGTATTATACTACTAGCGATACAGATACAACTGTATTGCAAATAATGTTAATACCACAGGCGTATGTGTGATTTAGTTAAGGGGATTATACAATACCATAAACAAAATGTGTAATAAACCACGACTAAGTAAAACATTTTTAAGTTTCTAATTCTTTATTTGCATGACCAAAAAGAATATCTAAATTAGCTTCATCATTTTACTTTTAAAACTATCTTCAAGAAACCGACGAATAAACATAAAGAGCAAATATATGCAATACAAGTCATTCACTTGAAAGTGTAACGTTTCTGCAATTTTACTGAGTGGAAAGTGTAAAACGCTAGTGATGATTTTTCCCCGACTCTGCATTTGTTATTCACTAAAAAGGATAAAAGGTAAAGGTAGATGTCTCGGAAGCTCGGAGCACCGCACCAGAAACACAGCCACAGAGCCACGTATCTGCAAAGCAGGCACACAACAAAAAGAAGCTACATCCGGTTAGGAAGTTATTTTACCCGACAAAACAATGATTGTTTTCTAAATATAACATGCTGGTACCACGTTATTAATATTTTTGAATAGCCTTGACATGCTAGCGCTGCGACAAGTGCTCGTGAACTTGCATGACATTTCTTGCAATGACACCACCTCAAAGTCGAATGAATTTTCTTCTTCAACAGTTTTACAATTTGGCACGCACTTACACTGGTCTTCGCTAAGTCAGAATAATGGTGGAACGAAATTCTAAATTCATTCTTGTTTCTAGGCCTTGTGTTCCAGAGTCAGTTTACATTGAAATCGAAATATGTTACTTAGTATGCACAATAGGTTAATATATTATTGTTTGAAACATGAAATGATTTATGTATTTCTTGAACGTGTTTTCTCCGTGACATTTTGATACAATACCGGTACATTGTGACTGAAATAAATGAATGCGTTCGTCCACTACCTTTGATTCTTATGGAGAAGTTAGCTAGAGGTCAGGACTGGTACAGAACCAAGGAACACTGGTTAGATTTACTGAAATACTGTTGAAAAATGCTTTAAACCACAAAATAAACAAACTATACCAAATTTTTCAAATTTACTGGATATATACAATTTATGATAACAATTGAAATTATTTTTTGTCTAATTAATGTTTCTAAATTAATCAAATGAACCAGTGGTAACAGTTTCATTCTAAATTTTTGTTTTAATACAACCGGACATAATGATAATGCATTTTAAAGTTATAAAATACTAGTACGCAAATATGTTTTTGTAGTAGAAATGTGATACAATCAAACAAGTTTAGTTTCATGTCATACCATATAGCTCACATAATTAATTTATTGAAAACAATTATTTGCTTTACCAAAAAACGAAAATTTACTTCAATAGTTACTTTCGATTGTAAACTTGACCTTGATAGCGATACATATTTTAAATTAAATTTGGATTAATTTTGAGGAAAAAGACCGTAGTTATTGGATGGAAAGTTCTTTTTAAACAGGCGTATAAAAAGCCATCGAGAAAAATGTTGACCAGAGGTGTTAAGTCCATTGTTGCATTATTTACCAGTGACTTAATTGTCTGGTCAATTATCGAAAAGTTTATATTTTTGTATGTGTTTTGCTAAAATATCAAGCCCCACGATCTAATGATCAACGATAGCGTCCTGCACAATATATCAAAATTAATTTATCGCGATATGCCGTTAAACTTTCAGCAGAACAAGAAGACCCGTGGAACCGAAAGTAACTAGAGTTGCATAATTTCATTGAACAGCAGAATAAGCAATTCAACAGCAAAATAGCCGTATCGCGCCTTGGTTATTAAATCCTGATACTGTTCTTTTTTTGAGCTTGTGTAGTTATATATCATCTGCTGATAATCTCCCTTTGGTAAGAGCTAGTGCCAAAGATACATATTAATATAAAGTTTCCATTATCCATTATTTTACTTATTACAGCTTCTTCCAGATGTTTCCATTTTTGTCGAAATCCACTTCTTCATAAACCTGAACAGGGCCATTGAAAGCAGGATTGTACATGAATTTTGGAATAAGGTATTGAAAGATGAATTCCTTTGACGATATCGCTCGGTTGACTTGAATGGGGTGTGTGAGTACTTGGCTTCTTATTTCCGGCTTCGTAAGATTTATACACGTCTCCTCCACTGGTGTACCCTGTATACTCTGCAAATTTATTCTAACAATTTTGCCTGGAATCTTTGCGGCCCAGTCGCGTGCGACATTTAAGTCAGTGGTCATAGAAATATACGTCGAAGAATGTGTAGAACCGGACGTCATGTGTTGGGGCAATGTACGGGTGGATTAAGGGTCCTTGCAGAAAATCCCAATGCTTATATCTTCGTCCATACGACATACGCGGTAGAAATAAGGCTGATTCAGAATATTTAGACCTTGAAACCCATAATAAGTCGGTCTGACTGTTTGATAAGCTTTTTGTACATAAAATACATGAACTAATCCATGTGGTGAAATTTCTATTTTTTTACTCCAGTAAACAAATGGCAATACCACAGTTTTGTTGTTTTGTTCCGGCCAAGGCGTCCAACCATCCGGCCATGTATTAAAATGATTATTCCATTCGTCTGTAAGCATTAAAGACTGCATAGTCTGAATGTTTGTTATTGGTACACCTGCAAATAAAAAGATGTATCTAAATTGACTCCCATAGGAGGAAGACTATAGGTGCGCATTTGAATATGGTTTTAAATAGAACATATTGTATGGTCAGGTTATAGCAATTATTAGTAAAACTCCTTTCTGCTAATTTATCCACTTTTGACTAGTTATTGCTTTTAATACAGATCTCAATTTGTTCGACGTGATAAACGAATTTTGACATGTATCAATTGTCAAGGGGGTATTCGACAATAATGAAATTTACAAATATATTTTTTATATGAAATAAACAAATTTCAAAGAGCCGCCATACATAGCGAGACCCAATCAAACACTCACCTTACGTTCGTATATGACCTTTAAGCAATAGAACCAAGACCACCAAGAAAATTATGGGTCTTCTAAGGGAGAGATTTTGTCTGACATATGGCCATTTTGCAACATTTACAATCATAGCACTACATGGTTGTTAGGTTTGTGTACATTACAAATATTTATAAAACCCTATGAAAATGCTACGAAAAGGTCCGATGTGCATAAACAATGAAGTAAACACAGCAACAGAAATGCATAGAGCATGAAAACGTTCATAATTATGCAAAACGGGAGTTATATTATGTCCATAATTACTGTACAAGCCCAGAGGTGTTGTTTGATTAGCTGTTTAATTCTATGTTTCAAAATTAAATGTTTTGATTAAGTACTATTCTCGCAAGCATTCATTTTGTTATAGTCTGCCAATATCTCAGGAAAATGTGACTTCTGATGGCATTTTTTGTTAATGCTCGGATATAAGTATAAAAGTGGTCCTTAGAATCAAACATGAAATTTAAAAGGGGCTGTCGCATTCTAGGATTCCTCATTACAGTATAATGGGGTCAAAGGTCAAATGTGTGCATTAACAAACAAGAGCTGTCCGTAAGACAGCCAAGCTCGACTATTCGAAATATTGTCCCAGAAGCAGGAAAATATCACCCAAAATGTTAAAATATCAAAAGAGTTTTAAGTTCAAAAGGGGACATAATTTGACCCTAAATGCATATCAGAATTGTGGGACTTGATGCTATCAACTAGTTTTATAACCCCGAAGGCACATGACTGTGAAGTTTCAATTCAATATCTGCATTAGTTTTGGAGATAGTAGCTTGCATGTAAAACTTCAACAAGAATTTTCTAAGTCCTAGCGGGGGCATAATTTGCCCAAAATACATGTCAGAGTTATGGGACTTGACCAAGTGAGGTTGGTAATTGATCTAGAAAATGAAAAAATAAGTTTCAAATCTATATGACTTTAAGTAATAGCTGTATGTACTTGCACAAAACTTTAACCAGGATTTTCTAAGTCCAAAGGGGGCATAATTTGGCTAAAATGCAGGTCAGAGTTATGGGACTAGTTTTATAACCCCGAAGGCACATGATTGTGAAGTTTCAATTCAATATCTGCATTAGTTTTGGAGATAGTAGTTTGCATGTAAAACTTTAACCAGAAGTCCAAAAGGGGACATAATTTGCCCAAAATACATGTCAGAGTTATGGGACTTGACCCAGTGAGGTTGGTAATTGATCTAGAAAAAGCAAAAATAAGTTTCAAATCTATATGCCTTTTAGTAATAGCTGTATGAACCTGCACGCAAAACTATAACCAGGATTTTTTAAGTCCAAAAGGGGGCATAATTTGCCCAAAATACATGTCAGAGTTATGGGACTTGACCAAGTGAGGTTGGTAATTGATCTAGAAAATGAAAAAATAAGTTTCAAATCTATATGACTTTAAGTAATAGCTGTATGTACTTGCACAAAACTTTAACCAGGATTTTCTAAGTCCAAAGGGGGCATAATTTGGCTAAAATGCAGGTCAGAGTTATGGGACTAGTTTTATAACCCCGAAGGCACATGACTGTGAAGTTTCAATTCAATATCTGCATTAGTTTTGGAGATAGTAGCTTGCATGTAAAACTTCAACAAGAATTTTCTAAGTCCAAGCGGGGGCATAATTTGCCCAAAATACATGTCAGAGTTATGGGACTTGACCAAGTGAGGTTGGTAATTGATCTAGAAAATGAAAAAATAAGTTTCAAATCTATATGACTTTAAGTAATAGCTGTATGTACTTGCACAAAACTTTAACCAGGATTTTCTTAGTCCAAAGGGGGCATAATTTGGCTAAAATGCAGGTCAGAGTTATGGGACTAGTTTTATAACCCCGAAGGCACATGATTGTGAAGTTTCAATTCAATATCTGCATTAGTTTTGGAGATAGTAGTTTGCATGTAAAACTTTAACCAGAAGTCCAAAAGGGGACATAATTTGCCCAAAATACATGTCAGAGTTATGGGACTTGACCCAGTGAGGTTGGTAATTGATCTAGAAAAAGCAAAAATAAGTTTCAAATCTATATGCCTTTTAGTAATAGCTGTATGAACCTGCACGCAAAACTATAACCAGGATTTTTTAAGTCCAAAAGGGGGCATAATTTGGCTAAAATGCAGGCCGGAGTTATGGGACTTGATGCTATCAACTACTTTTATAACCCCGAAGACACATGTGAAGTTTCAATTCGATATCTGCATTAGTTTTGGAGATAGTAACTTGCATGTACAACTTTAACCAGAAATTTCTAAGTCTAAAAGGGGGCATAATTTTCCCAAAATTCATGTCAGAGTTATGGGACTTGACCCAGTGAGGTTTGTAATGGACCTAGAAAAAGAAAAAAAAATTCAAAGCTATATGCCTTAAATGATAGCTGTATGTACTTGCATGCAAAACTTTAACCAAGGTGTGACGCCGACGCCGACGCCTGGGTGATTAGTATAGCTAGACTATTCTTCGAATAGTCGAGTTAATAAACTATGCGGCTAATGCCGCTGTACACTCGTTTTAATTTCTTATAACCCCTAAATATGGTTTAAATTTTGTGTCTCAACGCCCTTTAGTATTGTGTAAGTTAAATTGAAAATAATATAAAAATTATATATATAATATATATTATATTACACAGAATTATATATATCTGGGAAAAGTGGCATGCGTATACTTGACATATTTTCTAATCTTTTTATGTGGATTAACTGCAGAAAGCTTTTGGAAGTCATTTTAATATCATTTCAATGTCACAGACATGTCAAAGGTCAAGTCTGAACTTTGGAAAACGTATTTCTAACGTTTTAAAGAAAGCAAAATGATGCATATATTAATAATATACTCAACAACTTTTCTAACTCCACGCCTTGTGTCAAATTTTGAAAGATCTGAATGTTATTTTTACACAATGTTTAACGATTATTTTATCATAATAAAACATAACATAGCCTGAATTTAATTCATTTAATCGTAAGGGTAACAATAAGGTAACCCTTAAATTGAAAGTCACATAACCAGTAAATTCCAAATCACATCAGTACACTCCGATCCTGTGGATTTAATTAAATCCAAATTATTATTCAATGTATACTGAATGTTCAACTATGTTTAGTTGAAATGGAAAATATGTCAGTATTTAGAAAGACAACGCGCTCCATTATTCGGCGCTTTGACAGTAAAATAAAGTTGTCCCAATAAGAGACCTCTACTTTAAAAGAAAGATTCACCAAGTCATTATTTTATATTGTACTTAAATTATATCCAGAGAGCGAAGATTACGAAAAGTATTTAAGTATAAAAGGGGCATAATTATGTCAAAAATACAATTAGAGTTATGGGAATTGGAATCAAATATGCAGATGATGATTATAAATAAATATCTTTAATTTCAATGACGTCCGCACGGACACAGCATTATCACAATACAAATGTAGCTCGAAATGAGCACATTGTGCTCAGGTGTGAGGGAAAAAAACATCTGTTTTTTTCACTACCTATTATGCAAGTAAACACATGCTTGAAAATGATGTATATAAGCTAACATTTATCATTTTCTCTACTAATATTTAAAAACTAAGATGGAGCATTATTGAATTTGAGGAGAGAACGTATAATCTACACCTATCAGTCACTCAGAAGAATGTTGTAATTTTTAGTATTGTCTGACTATGTGATCCCTTCACACTTTTCATTTTACATACTGTCAGGTTAATACCCCAGTCACACATACGGCGCGGATAGCTACGTCTAGCCACGGACAGAAACGTAGTAATCCGTATCGATTCGTATCGATCCGTACCTGAGCCGTACCTTAAAGTAGTAACCCATATCAATCCGTACCAGTCCGTACGGCTTAAGTACGGATCGATACGTATTACTACGTTTCTATCTTTAGCTAAACGTAGCTATCCGCGCCGTTTGTGTGACTGTGGTATTAACTCTTATTTTGTTCTGTATAATCATATTCAACTGGGTTCAAAAATCAAATAAAGATGGAAAAAAATCGTTTAATATGGTATGAAAGTTTTCCCGTATAGTTTGTGTAAACGAGCTGGACTTCAAACGTAGACAAATAATATACATATGTACGAGTATTAATTTAAAATATGCTAGGCTTCTGCAGGAGTCCTTTGACATTTAAACTTACTTTCAATGGGTCTGGAACTCATGTTAAGCCGTTAATTGTTTATTACACCACTAAAATGATAGCACGGTTAACCCCGAATTGTTGACCAACAAACTCTTCTATCCACTGCTTGTATAGGTAATGTTAAACTCTGAAACAAAAGAATACTACATGTATACTTATAAATATGGTTGTAGCAATACCTTATATTTTGTTTGTCTGAACGTCTTAAATGTTCGAAATACGGTTACATAAGTAATTACTATATTTTGTAGGAAGAAATACTGGTTGGGAACCTGGTGAGTTTCCGGACAGGACCAGTTTCCGGACACATGTAATATCCGCTTGATTTCCTTGTTGTTCATGTAATTGTTTCATTTAGATCATTTACATGTGTGTTCTTTATGTTTACAACAAACCATTCTATAACAAAGCTGTAAAATGTTAGTTTTTATGGTGATACCTCATCTGTGTTTACAAAACAACTTTCTGTCTAAACGGGGCACGAAGATAGCATTGCGCATGCGCAGTCGTTTACACTTGCCGAGGTATCAAGTGAGGAAGAAATAATTAAACTACATACTGATTGTCTGCTAATAACATGTACTACTTTTAATTTCATGGCAAAAGTTACATAAAATGCTGGGCTGTCGATTTTTGCACTAATATTATTCTATATCTACTAGAATTATCAAGAATTCGTGTAAGACGAAATTCGAGCCTTTTATAGTCAACCTCGGTTTGCTTTTGTAGCTGCTATTGAACGTCGGGTTATGTTTCATGTGCATTTTTGAAGAGATTAATGATAAAGAAATATTTGAAAATAGTTTAATTACTTATTTCGATATCAAAATAACAGCAAAACATTGTCAAAAAATTTGTCCGGTTACTGGTTTACCTTACGTGGAAAATAACTTCGTTCAGTGACCCCATTTGAGGCCCCATGGAGCCCATATTTTACGTCACAACGCGATGCTGATTACAACATCGGAAGCGAAAGGAGCTGAAGTTTGTGCAGTGTGGGCTTAATTTATGTCAAGTACTTTTTTTAGGGAATAATGGAGCCGAAATACGAAAATGTGTCCGGAAAATGGTTCCCAACCAGTAGAGTATGTTACATGTAGCAACAAAAGAGGTAGAGTAGAAAAGCTATAGAACTGTTCACTGTTTGTACAGGAAATATTAAAATAGAAAAAGTGGAAACTTCACATGTCGCTCAACACGACAAAAACAAAAATGCTGCAGGCTCGGTTTGATTGAGCCTGTTCATGGACGGTAGTGGAAATGCATGCTACCGTCCACGCCCTCTAGCCCGGGTTGAGCAGAACTCAACATTTAAACATGCTAAAAGTACAAACAAGAGGACCATGATGGTCCTGAATCGCTCACCTCTTCCCACATGACCCAGTTTTGAGTATGACGTCGTTTTTCTATTATTTGACATAGTGACCTAGTTTTTGAGCTCATGTGACCCAGTTTTAAACTTGACCTAGATATTATCAAGATAAAAATTCTGACCAATTTTCATGAAGATCCATTGAAAAATATGGTCTCTAGAGAGGTCACAAGGTTTTTCTATTATTTGACCTATTGACCTAGTTTTTGAAGGTACGTGACCCTGTTTTGAATTTTACCTAGATATCATCAAGGTGAACATTCTCACTAATTTTCATGAAGATCTCATGTAAAATATGGCCTCTAGAGAGGTCACAAGGTTTTTCTATTTTTATGCCTACTGGCCTAGCTTTTGACGGCACGTGACCCAGTTTCGAAACTGACCTAGATATCATCAAGGTGAACATTCAGATCAATTTTCATGAAGATCCATTGAAAAATATGGCCTCTAGAGAGGTCAAAAGATTTTTCTAATTTTAAACCTACTGACCTAGTTTTTGAACGCAGCTGACCCAGTTTCAAACTTGACCTAGATATCATCAAGTGAACATTCAGACCAACTTTCATACAGATCTCATGAAAAGTATGGCCTAGAGAGGTCACAAGGTTTTTTTTATTATTTGACCTACTGACCTACTTTTTGATGGCACGTGACCCACTTTCGAACTTAACCTAGATATCATCAAGATGAACATTCTGACCAATTTTTATGGAGATCCATTTACAAGTATGGCCTCTAGAGAGGTCACAAGGTTTTTCTATTTTTAGACCTACTGACCTAGTTTTTGACTGCACATGACCCTGTTTCGAACTTGACCTAGATATTCTCAAGATGAACAATCAGACCAACTTTCATACAGATCCCATGAAAAATATGGCCTTCAGAGAGGTCACAAGGTTTTTCTATTATTTGACTTACTGACCTAGATTTTGATGGCACGTGACCCACTTTCGAACTTGACCTAGATATCATCAAGGTGAACATTCTGACCAATTTTCATGAAGATCTCATGTAATATATGGCCTCCAGAGAGGTCACAAGGTTTTTCTATTTTTAGACCTACTGACCTAGTTTTTGACCGCACGTGACCCAATTTCGAATTTGACCTAGATATCATCAAGATGAACGTTCTGACCAATTTTCATGAAGATCTTGTGAAATATATGGCCTCTAGAGAGGTCACAAGGTTTTTCTATTTTTAGACCTACTGACCTAATTTTTGAAGACACGTGACCCAGTTTCAAACTTGACCTAGATATCATTAAGATAAACATTCTGACCCATTTTCATGAAGATCTTTTGAAATATATGGCCTCTAGAGAGGTCACAAGGTTTTTCTATTTTTAGAACTACTGACCTAGTTTTTAATCGCACGTGACCCAGTTTCGAATTTGACCTAGATATCATCAAGGTGAACAATCTGACCAATTTTCATAAAGATCCCGTGAAAAATGTGACCTCTAGAGTGGTCACAAGCAAAAGTTTACGCACGCACGCACGCACGAACGCACGCACGCACGGACGGACGACGGACGCTGCGTGATCACAAAAGCTCACCTTGTCACTATGTGACAGGTGAGCTAAAAAGCAATTTAGAGACATCCTCAGCTGTATTCAAACGGCGGTGCACATTTGACCCTTCAATGATAGACGTGTTTTAGCGTGTAATTCTATAAAAAGCGGCGTTTGGTCCCCAGATAAGTAATGGGTTTGCCCCAAACGAGAAAACAATGGGTAGAACAAAACAAACTGAAATTTAGAAAGGGGATCTGGGGTTATGGAGCCTGCATATCACAAGAACTATCAAAAGACAAAATTAAAAAGCAGGCACCATATCCAAGGTGAGATTGTACAATACCTAAGGCTATGAAAGCGGGAGTATTGAAACCACCCAGGCTGAGAAACTAAACAGTACCAATAACACGACATAAAAGTAGTGCTGAACGATCTGAGAAGATCGAACTATAACAGCCCTGATTGAATGTACTTAAGCTCTGTAAGTAAAAAGCACTGTACTAATACAGAAGCATCTCTTAAATGGGGTTCTGCTTTCATGTTTAAAGTGTTTCTACATAAGTAATATGTTCATAGTAAAAGCGGTACAGAAGCTGTAAAACTGAACTTAAGATTTCAGGAGGGTGGCTGATGATTACACCAGTAAGTAGCTCAAGAGCATTCCAGCTGATGCTGACATTACTCTCATACACAAATAAAATAAAAATGCAGACTAACACAAATACTGTTGTTGAAAATCTCAATAAACATAATATGCAGAATATAAACTATGAGTAATAGTTATTGTTCAAGGAATAGGTCTGCATTGTGTTTATAGACCTGTGAGGGATTTGTGAACCGAACAAGCTTCTTTGTTTTACACAGTCCAGATTGGTTTCGGATTTGAAGAAAGTTTGAAACGTGTATGTATGATAAAAACAAATAGTTAGGAGAAAGAACAAGACAATATATGTCACAATTTATTTGATACTATTAATATAACAAAATGCCCAACTTGCTACGAACCTGTAATGTTATTTGTCAGCAATTAGGACATGACATTTTGCATTGCATGAAAAATCCGTGCATATTTGGGAAATAGTCTCTCTCTGAGATCATCAATGTGTGTCTAGTCAATTAGTCAGAATTTGACGCGAATGGTATTTTATGGGGTTTTATGCCCCCGGCATCTACTGATGCAGAGGCATATTGTGATTTTCCTGTCCGTCCGTCCATTCGTTCGTTCGTCCGTCCGTACCAGGTTGGACCGTTTCGTCTACCATCAATACCCCTAACTAGAATGACTTGATACTCATACAGATGTAACCTGTGACCATTCCTCATCTTCAGACATCACCTGACCTCAGTTTGACCTTGACCTTGAACTTGACCTCGTTTTGGACTTAGGTTACTTTGTATCGACAAGGATGCCACCGGGGGCATCAAGCGTTTATTGAACACAGCTCTTTGTTTATTTTTTTTTTCTCAAGTTTTTTTAACTCTTTAAGGTATTAGGCCCCTAATAGTAATGTTTAAAAATGGCATTTGCTTGGTATATTCTTACAGTTGACCGCGCTTCGCACTTATATGCAAATTTTTAAAAACTTTTACCGTGTCGTTTTTTTTAAGAATTTTGTGTAATTTATGGTATTTCCTAAGGCTCAAGTAGAGACAAATTTCAAAGTGGTGGCCTTTATCCAATACGTTTTCAGAGAATTTATTATTCCATTATTTTTTATGAAAGAAATATCAATCTATTGGTAAACAATCATGAAACTTAAAATAAAAACAGTCAATATCATTTTTTCTAGGGAGCCTCGAGTAAACGGATTTAATCAGACAGAATTCCAACTCCAATATTGAAAAATTATGGTCGAATCCTGCGGGTCTGTTTTGAATTTTGCTCACTTCATTCAAAAATAACCTTGAGGCAGAAGTAAAACCTACCTATATTTCTTCCACAATATGACTGTAATCTAAAGAATGAAGGCAAAATAGAGAACTTTTACCGCGTGTGACTCAGTATTTTTAACGATGTCTAACTCTCCCCCTTCTGTTTTAGAGGTAAATTCACTTTTAACAGCAAGAAATCGCATATCAAATTTTTGTACAATGAATCAATAACAAGTCTAGAAAGAAGTAAAAACTTACTAGAAAAAAAGGAAAACAAGAAAAAAAATTGTCCCAGTAGGGCTTGAACCTTCGCCCCCCCCCCCCCCCCCCCTGAAAATTGCTGTCAAAGTAGGTTTATGGTAGGAATTGAATACTCTTCAAAAAGGAGATACTCTATTATGGGCCTAATACCTTAATTTGATTTTGATTTGCCGTCAAAAAGTATTGATATAGATTTATCATTACATTATCACAAGAAATGCGTATCATAATATACCCTGATTTGGCAGAATGAAATGTGCTTAAACCTGCGCGCACACCATCGAGAAGATATAAAAATCTTCAGTTTTCTTGACAATGAAAGTAATGAGTACGTCAGCCAATTAAGAGGTTTGTAGTTAGAGGCCTCTGTTCTGAATGACATGGCAACCATTTGAATAAACATTATAAAGTTTAATGTCGTTTTAGTTCTCAACACCTGATTCACGCGAAGAAGTTGTCATATACTTGTGGATGTCAAGTATAGAATCAATGAAACCTTCTACAGTGCAAAATATTTAATAATATTTAAAGGCATAAAAATGTCAACTGTTAGTGCGATATGAATTAACGACATTCAACTGGGTTATTTTCAAAAATACAACTTCGTTACTTATGTTCCATGTTGATTGTACAGAAAATCGTCACAATTTTCATTAGCAGACTATTAATCAACTTGGAGGAAATTTGTGTAGTTTGTATTTTTTACAATTATATCATTGTCAATATTTTTCTTTGTAAAATAAACTGTCCTGTTTCATGAATCATTCTCCACACTGACGGAAGAGTATGCCCGTATTAACTTTCAGACAAATATCAAGACATGCTCAGAATTGAATGTTAAAACTTTATAGTAAAGTGATGTTAGACCAATTTTCAAGATATGTAAAACTGGTCGGAAGTTTTTCACTTATAACGTACTTTTTTGTAAAATTGATACTATATTTATGGAGTCAATCACGCGTTCACCTAAAATGTCATGCACGGACTTCTCATGATACTACTGCATTGTTTCGGTGGCTTATGCATAACTTTAAATTTAATCTCTGACAATTGCGTAAGTGTGTCGACAATTTGGCTCAGTGATTAGAGCATTGGACAAGCATCGGAGCGACTCGGGTTCGATTCCCGCTAGTGGCACTTGAGATTTTTGTGTAGACATTAGAATAGGACAGGTCTGGAAATTCTTATAGACCTCATAAGCGGTCAATAAGGTGTTTATGGACTTCATCGGATCAAAGAAGCCGGTAGGTAATCATAATTATAGTAAGCTCTAACAATGATTTAAGTAGCTTAGTCCGCACATATAATCCGCTTGTCAATTCAGAAACTATACCCATTTAAATCGGCATCTTGCCTAGTTGAGAAAACTATGTGCGAGTAATAAAAACACATTAGGTGTTTTGTTGGTGTTAATATTTTAACCCATCGCACCAAAACTAAGAACCAGAAGGGAACATGGGAATTTGATGCAAAATTAGCAGGGTCACTGTTCTAATTTGAAACAAAGCGAGCCGACATGTAATTGAAAGTATCGCAAACGTGATTAATCAGGATCTACTTTTAGAAGGATCGGTATAAGGTACACTTCAGTAAAACTATGTTTTTCATCCCTTCAGGGTGTTTCAGTGATCCTATATGCCAAGGGAATATAAATGCAGTAAATAACAAGCTGCATAATATAAAGTAGTGTGAATATTAGTGTGCAAAGTACAGTCTTATTGAGTCCAGTAATTTCAAACTGACTAAATACTATTAACCTCCTAAAATTAGAGTCAGGAGAGGAGGAACCAGAATGCTGTAAACATATTGTTCAACTGCATGAAAGTGTTATCTATAGGCGCTTGTATTTAAAATGGTCTAAAATCACTTCCTGTGTCCAAATATTATTTCGAACACAAAGGTTATTACTTACATTTTTACATAACTATTAGTTCTAGAACATTGTTTCTGTGGAGAAATTCATTTTTCAAATCTTAAATATATCTATTTCAGTAATAATATACTCTAATTAAGTGATCATTAGCGTAAGGCACTATGCCCATTTTCAAGGTTTTGACAGGTCAAGGTAGTTCTTTACGTTTGTTTGTTTGTTTGTTTTTTCGTTATGTAAAAATTGTCCTGCTTTTTCAAAACTTTGGAATAGAATTAGAGCATTCGGCAAATGGAAAAAAGGTATATGGTGTACCACTACCTTAAATTTCTTATATATAGTGAACCACCTTAAGTAGCCTTAAGTATTTCTATCGGCACACGACAATGTTCTGGTATGTAGGACTCTCAATCAAAAATTACCTAATATGATAATGAATTACCTTAATCGATATCCAGATGTTGTGTTGAACTACCTTAAATAAGTCTTCCTATACTAAGCTACTGATGTAATAAATATACTACTTCTAATCGGACCACAATAAGGAGTGCGAAGTAGACCAAATATCTTTCAAAGTATCTTTCAAGTTCAGTACTAAATAGTATTGCAGTAATATTATTTCGTTTTAATTTACTAGACAAAATATTATATTAATTCACTATATGGAAAAAAGACTTTTGACCTTTCAGCAATGAAATTTACCAAACATGTCTTTGTATTTCTTTAATTCAAAAGAAACTTCAATTTATTCAGAATAATTAAACAATAATGTTTAAATCAAAACGAATACAAAGTATGAACTTTGACTTTGTGTACTTAGTACACTAATATAAAACACAAACACAGTTACAGTATAATACACCCACTTTCTGGCAATATCTATTTATAGACCAATTTTAATTTATACTAAAATTAGTTCACCACTGGACCACTGCTTGTTATGGGTATGTGGAAAATTACTGGAATGTGTACCGTATCTAATAAATGGGGATCCAGAAACTGAATCAAAAGCAGGACACGTCTAAAATTAAATACCACTGATGATAAATAGTATCAAAGTATTGGCTTGTTGAATATATCTTTTATTTGTTTAATGTCTGGTTTTCAAAAGAAACATTTATTCTGATGGCAATTTCAATAGTTAGGAGATTTAAATTTGGTTTGAAAAGAGAAAGATAGAATATTCATCGTGTAGAATTCTTCACCTGTTAGTTAAATACTGCTAAATCTATTTTACCAAGTTAATGTGACTTGTGAATTGTCTTTCGTTATATCTTTTTTAATAGCACACCAACTCGACTGATAGTGATATTTTTTGCACTTGTACTCTATTCAAATCACTCAAAAATCCCAACTGATTACTGTAGTTTCGTCGAAATAACCGGATTTTCTCTGTATTCCAAACTTATTGTTGTTGAACTCTAGACTCGGCTTTGTAGATCTTGCTGATTGAAAGTTTTCCTAAAATTTATTGACTAACGAATTAATCACTACATGCGTATAAATAACATCACCATATATGTGAAGTCTCGAGTACATCTGACGCCGTACTTATTATATAATGATTCTGGTATATATAGTGTTTGAGTGCTCTGATATCACAAAGTTCAGCACAAATTTCTCCCAGAATTGATTTAAAGGAGTTTATCACAATATTTTGTGCGCAGCTCAATCGCGCAGCAAGCGATATCCACTGTAAAGTTCAGAATTCGCCGCCAAAAGTGCATAATTGTCGGATATGTAGCGCACTCGCGCAAAATATATCCTATGTACTGACAATATAGGTCGTGCATCCATATTTTACCTTTAAAAATGATGGTGCTTTATTGGAGGAGTAGTTGTAGGAAGTGCTCGAATCGAATACATTGTGGACAGCCAATTTGAAAGTTAACTATTTCGTCCAGTAATGATGCAGCCTCCCCAAGTCAAATAAAACTCCAGAAAATCTTAACGTAGATATATCTCCTTTAAGTTTAAATGTGACTTCCTAAAAATGTTGTTATACTTTTTGTGCCCCATCCCGTTTTTCACCTAGTAAGACCAGAGTTATGGCCCTTGATAGTCAAATTGTACATAAAGGGTCTAAACATTTGTGTCGCATGTACCTCAAAATTATATGCGCCAAGAGTCATGAAACCACACAAAAATTAAATTCAGCATGCGAAGTTGTGCACCAGTGCTTTTATTTGAGGTTTCACTCAATAAAAACAGATTTATGTCCCTTGACGTGGTCAAATATATAAGTAAATTGGATGTGAAAGCTTGTGTAGCACGTATCTCAAAAAAGTATTTGACCTAGAGGCATGCAACCTTAAAGGAGCATTATTCCGCATGTGAGTAAGAATATTGGTTAAGGAACTGATAATAACATTGTGCAATTTGTTTTGTAAGAAAAAAAAAAGTTCATAATTTTTAGGTGGGTGGGGTAATGAAAAAATACTTTTGTGGGTGGAGTGAATATTTTTTAATTTTTCTTGAAAACAAGCACGGGTTGATATTATTTTTTTGGTTTAGAATTTTTTGTCTTAGTTCTAGCTTACATAATATAAAATATGGAAAAATTCTGTCCGCTAGATTTTTCATATCATTAAGAAATACTTCGTGTTTTTCTCAGTTTCAGATACTTTCAAGATCTGTCAAGAGTAATTTTTCTGAGTAAATATATCTATATGTTGACATTTTATGCATAGTTATAGTGGTGTTATAAATTCGGATGCATAAACAGTAACATCAGAGTGAAACTTCGAATAAATAATTGTTTGCAGTAGTTTTATTATGACATGTATGTACTGTTTCTTCAGACAAAAATACCGATTTGGTGTTCTTAATAAACTTTGAATATTGAAAAAAGAAGCACGGGTACCTACTATTTTTATTTTTTATTTCAACTTGTTATACATCAGTCGTTAAATATGCAAAGTAACAAAAAATTCTGTCCGCTAGAAATAATTGTGAAAAACATCTTTAATAATGAAATGTTACATGTTAATCGGACACTGCATTATTTGACGATCAGATGTATACTGTTGACATCTCATCACGATCTCACCAGGGTCTCCATTGTTTTTCTCGGTCTTATTTGAGTACTCATTACCAATTATAAGAAGGAGAATAATGTGGTCTGTTCTTTTCTATATTGTTCTATATCTGTTCTAACAAAACATTTCCAAATAATGTTCTCAAACCGTCATTTCTGGTTCAGACTTTGGAATATGTAAACCATAAATGAACAGGTATACTGCTTCACCACTCGAAACAACTCCCACACTCAATTCTGGTGCTGTGCTGATGCTTTTAAATGTATATAATTCTTTAGCCTTAATCTGTTGGTTTATGGAACAGTGGAAAAAGTACTGTATTGATTTCAAAACCCGCCTTTCCTCTTGAAAAATATTGTGCCAACTCTCGTTTTATCTCAATATAATGAAATTTCCGGATTAAACAATAATGAGATCAAAGTTGGGAAAACAACAAAAAGGGATGATACCAGCGAAGTGATATCGTTACCCTTCTACAGTACGGCACTATGCTCATTTTCAAGGTTTTGACAGGTCAATGTAGTTCTTAACGTTTGATTATTTTTTCCGCTATGTAAAGAATTACCCTGCTTTTACAAAACATTGAAATATAATTAGAACATTCAGCAAATGGAAAAAAAATAGGACCGTGTGCTTGATTTTTGCGAATTTTTCCACAATATAATATTATATTAATGAATCTTCTCGAAGTCGTAAATAAACATATTGCCTTTAATATGCAGAAATAAAATGTATAGGTCCTTGCGCTTGCTTTTGAGATATTTGCTAGGGGCAAATAAGGTAATATAAACGCATTAAAGAGATCCAAACATTTCAACCGAATTTAAAGACATGTTTTGAATTATTTAACGTATTTGATGTTGTAATATCATATTTTGATTTAGAAAAGATAGTAACGTTGCCGTTAAAATAAATTTACTCACCGGTTACCATTAAATATAAATAAATTGAATTGCCTTTCCGTACAGCGAATCCAGGCTACCCGGATAAACGGCGTTAGGCCATTACTTCCGTTTTATCAAACATGCAGAACTACCTCAAGCACATGTACCTGTGAACAATTAATCCTATTCTTTAGTCCGTAATTTAAAGTGTCATAAGATTTGTACAATGTATATGATTTAGTAATATCAAAAGAAAATGTCAAGCTTATCTTGTTTACTAGCACACACTGATGCAAAAACTGATGTAAAGAACATAATACACGCGCAATAATATATGCTGGAGAATCATATCTGGAATCCCGTAGTTAAAATTAGTAACAAACCAATAATATCATTTTATAGTTTCAGTTTTATAACTATATATAGGTTCTGAATATAAATATACATAGTTTTATATACGTATAAATGATACGTTGGTATCATCATGCGCGAGGAAATCTCAGGGAACGTAATTTGGGTAGCAAAACGAGCCTCGTAGAGGCGAGTTTGCTATCGAATTACGTTCCCTGAGAATCTCCTGAGCATGATGATACTCGCCGGTTACACACGCGTGTGTATTGTCTAACTGATTTATTGCATGAATAAAAACTGTAAAATGAACACATTTTAGAACAAAGTGCTCAAGGTGAGATATTGTGACCGGTTATGGTCCGGCGTCCGTCGGCATCCGTCATCCGTCGTCATTTGCCTTGTGAACACTCTAGAGGCCACAATTGTGACTCAATCTTTATGAAACTTATTTAGAATGTTGGTCTTGATGATTTCTAGACCAAGTTTGAAACTGGGTCATGTGGAGTCAAACACTAGGTCACTCGGTCAAAGCAAATGAAAAGCTTGTGAACACTCTAGAGGCAACAATGTTGACTAAATCTTTATTATACTTGGTCAGAATGTTTGCCTTAATGATCTCTAGGCCAAGTTTGAAAATCGGGCTTAGCCTAGCAGTTTCACAAAAGAAGATTTTTAATGTTTCCACTATATACATATAGGGAAAAGTGACCACGCTCCCTGAAGACAAATCTGTATAACTTGAACAATTATAGTAGAAGGTGACATAAGGACCATTTGTGTGAAATTATTTCAAAATCTGACCATCGGTTTAGGCGGAGATGTCGTTTGAAGATTTTGTATTTTTTAGCTCTGGCGGCCCCTGTGTAAAACCAAGCAAAACCTTTTGTACAACTTTGGTAGATGACCATCCAAGTAACAGACCAATTACGTTTCATTAGAATCCATCCGGTGGTTTTGGAGGAGATGTCGTTTAAACACAATTGTTGACGACGGACGACTTGACGTCCGCAAGGACACAGCGTTATCACAATACAAATGTAGCTCACATTGAGCACATTGTGCTCAGGTGTGAGGAAAACAAAATACATCTATTTTTCACTACCTGATATACAAATAAACAAATGCTTGAAAATGATGTATATCAGCTAACATTTATCATTTTCTCTATTAATAATTGAAAACTAAAATGGGACATTATTGAATTTGAGGAGAGAATGTAAAATCTACACCTATCAGTCACTCAAAAGAATGCTGTGATTTTTAATATTGTCTGGCTCTGTGATCCCTTCACACTTTCCATTTTACATACTGTCAGGTTTAACTCTTATTTTGATCTGTATCATATTCAATCGGGTTCAAATATTAAATATAGAAAAATCGTTTAATATGGTATGAAAGTTCTCCCGTATAATACGTGTAAACGAGCTGGACTTCAAACGTAGAGGAATAATATACACATGTACGAGTATTGATGTAAAATATGCAAGGCTTCTGCAGGATTCCTTCGACATTTCAATTTACTTTCAATGATGTTGATGGGTCTGAAACTGATGTCAAGCCGTTAATTGTTTATTACACCACTCAAATGGTAGCACGGTTAACCCCGAATTTTTGACCAACAAACTTTTCTATCCACTGCTCGTACAGGTAATGTTAAACTCTGAAACAAAAGAATACTATACTTATGAATATGGTTGTAGCGGTATCTTATATTTTCATTGTCTGAACGTCTTAAATGTTCGAAGTACGGTTACATAAGTAATTACTATATTTTGTAGGAAGAAATAGAGTATGTTAACAACAAAAGGGGTAGAAAAGCTACAGAACTGTTCGCTGCTTGTACAGGAAATATTCAGCTCTGTAAGTAAAGAGCACTGTACTGATGCCGAAGCATTTCTTAAAAGGGGCTCTGCTTGGTCGGAACGCCGTTTATGTTTAAAGTGTTACTACATGAGTAATATGTTCATAGTAAAAGCGGTACAGAAGCTGTAAAACTGAACTTAGGGTTTCAGGTCGGGTGGCCGATGATTACACCAGTAAGTAGCTCAAGAGAATTCCAACTGATGCTGACATAATCTCTCATACACAAACAAACTAATAAATGCAGAATAACACTGCTGCTGTTGTTGAAAATCTCAATAAACATGATATGCAGAATATGAACAATTATAATCATAATAACGTCTAACAATGATTTAAGTAGCTAAGCGCAATATTCCAAAGTCCGCACAGATAATCCACTTTAAATTTCCAATTCAGAAACCATGCCCTTTTAAACCGGCTGGTAATTGAAAGTGTCGCAAAAGTGATTAATCAGGATCTCCTTTTAGAAGGATCGTTATAAGGTACATTTCAGTAAAACTATGTTTTCCATTCCTTCATAGTGTATTAGTGATCATATATGCCAAGGTAATATAAATGCAGTCAATAACAAGCTGCATAATATAAGCTAGTGTGAATATTAGTGTGCAAAGTACAGTTAGAGCATTCGGCAAATTGAAAAATGTATATGGTGAACCACTTCCTTAAATTTTTGATACATAGTGAACCACCTTAAGTAATGATTCTAATTGTCACACGACAATATTCTGGTGTGTAGGACTCTCAATCAAAAATTACATTACATGATAATGAATCTTAATCGATGTCCAGATGTTGTGTTAAACTACCTTACATAATAATTCTTCCTATACTAAGCTACTTATGTGATAGATATACTACTTCTAATCGGACCACAATAAGAAGTGCGAAGTAAACCAAATACCTTTCAAAGTATCTTTCAAGTTCAGTACTAAATAGGACTGCAGTAATATTATTTCGTTTTAATTTACTACTGTAACACAAAATATTATATTAATTCACTATATGGGAAAAAGACTTTGGACCTTTCACCAAAGAAATTTACCAAAAATGTCTTTGTATTTTTCTTATTCTCTAATTCAAAGGAAACCTTAATTTATTCGGAATAATAAACAATAATATTTAAATCAAGTAAGACTGCACGAATACAAAGTATAAACTTTGACTTTGTATACTAGATACACTTTTATGGAAAATACAAACACTGTTACAGTATAATACACCAACAGATTTTCTGAAATATTTATAAATAAATTTTAATTGATACTTTCATTAGTTCACCACTTTACCACTACTTGTAATGGGTATATGGAAAGTTACTGGAATGTGTACCGTAACTAATAAATGGGGATCCAGAAACTGAATCTAAAGTCTAAAAATAAATACCACTGATAATAAACAGTATCAAAGTATTGGCTTGTTGAACATATCTTTTATTTGTTAAAACTCTGGTTTTCAAAAGAAATATTTATTTTGGTGGCAATTTAAATAGTTAGAAGATTAAAATTTGGTTTGAAAAGAGATTGATACAATATTCACCATGCAGAATTCTCCACCAATTAGTTTAATACTGTTAAATCCATTTTACCAAGTTAATGTGACTTGTGAATTTTCTTTCGTTCTATCTTTTACAATAGCACACCAACTCGATTGATAGTGATTTTATTTTTTACTTGTACTCTATTCAAATCACTCAAAAATCCCAACTGATTACTGTAGTTTCGTCGGAATCACCGGATTTTCTCTGTATTCCAAACTTATTGTTGTTGAACTCTAGACTCGGCTTTGTAGATCTTGCTGATTGAAAGTTTTCCTAAAATTTCTTCACTAAACGAATTAATCACCACATGCGTATAAATAATATCACCATATATGTGAAGTCTCGAGTACATCTGACGCCGTACTTATTATATAATGATTCTGGTTCATATAGTGTTTGAGTGTTCTGATATCACTAAGTTCAGCACAAATTTCTTCCAGAATTGATTTAATAATGAAATGTTACATGTTAATCGGACACTGCATTATTTGACGATCAGATGTATACTGTTAACATCTCATCACGATCTCACCAGGGTCTCCATTGTTTTTCTCGGTCTTATTTGAGTACTCATTACCAGTTATAATAAGGAGAATTCTGTGGTCTGTTCTCGAAACTCGTCCCACACCCAATTTTGGTGCTGTGCTGATGCTTTTAAATGTATATAATTCTTTAGCCTTAATCTGTTGGTTTATGAAACAGTGGAAACAATACTGTATTGATTTCAAAACCCGCCTTTCCTCTTGACAAAAATCGTGCCAACTCCCGTTTTATCTCAAATATAATGAGATTTCCGGATTAAAACAATGAGATCAAAGTTGTGAAAACAACAAAAAGGAGTGAATACCAGCGAGGTGATATCGTAACCCTTCTACAGTACGGCACTATGCTCATTTTCAAGGTTTTGACAGGTCAATGTAGTTCTTAACGTTTGGTTATTTTTTCCGCTATATAAAGAATTACCCTGCTTTTACAAAACATTGAAATATAATTAGAACATTCAGCAAATGGAAAAAAATAGGATCGTGTGCTTGATTTTCGAGAATTTTTCCACAATGTAGATATTAATGAGTTTTCTCGAAGTCGTAAATAAACATATTGCTTTTAATATGGAAAAATAAAATTTATAGGTCCTTGCGCTTGTTTTTGAGATATTTGCTAGGGGCAAATAAGTAATATAAACGCACTAAAGAGATCCAAACCTTTCACCCGAATTTAACTCCTTGAGGCCGATATCATAATATACGTGCTGCGGCGAGATAAGAATTACCACCTGATGTCGAAGAATATCATCTGATCTTATCATAATCACACTCGCATGCAGTCAATTGAAATCATACATGGAAATATTATTAACATGGATGTAAATCAAACTATACTTATAAAATCTTCCAAGTTTTAACAAATATTTATATATATCCACTTTCGTCCGTAACTTATATCCAAACAGAATACAAAATGTAATAATTTCACTTCGAAACATTCACCATTTTTACACACCTATTGCGTTTAATAAATATTTGAACATTTCCGATTTTATTACTTTTTTTCACATGTAAACACATTAAATTCCAATAAATATAAATGCATTATTATTGCAGAGTATTTACATCAGCATTACTCAAAATTAACACCCTTTTTTGAGGGAATATCGATGGTTTGTTTGATGTATAATTAATTTCTAAACATGTACACAAACGTTGTGTGACACGCACTGAGACAGTTAAGTTGTAACATTTACACCCATCTTTGAAGAATTATTAAATTTACAAAAAGCGTTTACTTACACACATTGTTGTGTATGAAACATGTTTTGCTGTGTTATTTTTAACCATTTTAATTTAATACGATGTAAGTGTACGAATATTTCAGCTTTCTAAAACTTAACATTTTCCGAGCATTCATTTCTCTGATAATGAAATTTCATCGTCAGAATCATCATCCGACGAAACTGATACGTCACAATTAGCATGATAATAAATGTTTTATTCAATGTAAGAAAAATCTCTGGCAGCCGACATTTTTTTAATCTTTTAAAATACTGTATGAACGAAACACAGCGGAGTTCGTCTTTTTTATTTCCTTTACTGCATATTTACAAAAATTTATTTTAACAAGGAAACTAATTATAAGCAAAATTAATAATTAAATCATCTAAGAAATAATAGCCGGTATGCAAAATAGTTTTGCTTTTATCAGAATTATCAAAAATTTACAAGTACGTGACGCAATCAGCATGATCTTGGTGCCGCGACTATACTCGTCAATCGCCGTCCTGGGGAGTCCTGATAACGCGCGTATAGTCGGATATCGACGCTACAGGGGTAAAAAATATAGCGCCTTTAGTCGCATTTCGGCCCCAAGGAGTTAAAGACATGTTTTGAATTTTTTAACGTGTCTGATGTTGTAATATCATATTTTGATTTAGAGAAGATAGTAACGTTGCCGTTAAAATAAATTTACTCACCGGTTACCATTAAATATAAATAAATAGAATTGCCTTTCCGTACGGCGAATCCAGGCTACCCGGATAAACGGTTTTAGGCCATTACTTCCGTTTTATCAAACATGCAGAACTACCTTCTGTACATGTACCTGTGGACAATTAATCCAATTCTTTAGTCCGTAATTTATTCTTTAGTCCGTAATTTAAAGTGTCATAAGATTTGTACAATGTATATGATTTAGTAATATCAAAGAAACTGTCAAGCTTACCTTATTTACTAGCACACACTGATGCAAAAACTGATGTAAAGAACATAATACACGCGCAATAATATATGCTGGAAAATGATATCTGGAATCCCGTGGTTACAATTAGTAACAAACCAATAATATCTTATTATAGATTCAGTTTTATAACTATATATAGATTCTGAATATAAATATACATAGTTTTATATACGTATAATAGATGATACATATAAGTTAGATAATACATACAAATATGTTACCGGCTGGTATCATCATGCGCGAGGAAATCTCAGGGAACGTAATTTGGGTAGCAAAACGAGCCTCGTAGAGGCGAGTTTGCTATCGAATTACGTTCCCTGAGATTCTCCTGAGCATGATGATACTCGCCGGTTACACACGCGTGTGTATTGTCTAACTGATTTATTCCATGAATAAAAACAGTAAAAGGAACACATTTTAGAACAAAGTGCTCAAGGTGAGATATTGTGACCGGTTATGGTCCGGCGTCCGTCGGCATCCGTCATCCGTCGTCATTTGCCTTGTGAACACTCTAGAGGCCACAATTGTGACTCAGTCTTTATGAAACTTACTTAGAATGTTGGTCTTGATGATTTCTAGACCAAGTTTGAAACTGGGTCATGTGGAGTCAAAAACTAGGTCAGTAGGCCAGATCAAAGGAAAAGCTTATGAACATTCTAGAGGCCACAGTTGCGATCCAATATTTATGAAACTTTGTCAGAATGATTAAATTGATGATTTCTAGGTCAAGTTTGAATCTAGGTCATGTGGAGTCAAACAGTAGGTCACTCGGTCAAAGCAAATGAAAAGCTTGTGAACACTCTAGAGGCAACAATGTTGACTAAATCTTTATGATACTTGGTCAGAATGTTTGCCTTAATGATCTCTAGGCCAAGTTTGAAACTGGGTTATGTGGAATCAAAAACTAGGTCAGTAGGTTAGATCAAAGGAAAACCGTGTGAACATTCTAGAGGCCACAGTTGCAATCCAATATTTATGAAACTGGTCAGAATAATTATCTTGATTATTTCTAGGTCAAGCTTGAATCTGGGACATGTGAGATCAAAAACTAGGTCACCTGATAAAATGAAAGGATAAGATTGTTAACACTCAAGAAGCCACAATTTTGATTCAATCTTTATGATACTTGGTCAGAATGTTTGTGTTGACGATCTCTAGTAAAAGTTTTAATCTGGGTTATGTGGGATCAAAAACAAGGTCAGTAGGCCTGATCAAATGAAAAGCTTGAGTCCACAATTTTGCTTCAATCTTTACGATACTTGGTCAGAATGTTTGTCTTGATAATTTCTAAATAAACTTCGAATCTGGGTTACGTGGGGTCAAAAACTAGGTCACCCGGTCACCAAAGGAAAAGATTGTGAACATTTTAAAGACCACAATTTTGACACAATCTTTATGATACTTGGTCAGCATATTTGCCTTGATGATCTGTAGGACTATACACAAACTGGGTCATGTGGATAAAAATACTAGGTCAACAGGCCAAACCAAAGGAAATGTTTGTGAACACTAGAAGCCACAGTTGTGACCTAATATTTATGAATCTTAGTCAGAATGATTGTCTTGATGATTTCCATGTCAAGTTTTAGTCTGGGTCATGTGGGATCAAAAACTAGGGCACAGGTCAAATCAAAGGTGACTCAGTCTTTATGATAATTGGTCAGAATGTTTGTCTTGATGATCTATAGGCCAAATTTGAAACTGAATTATGTGGGGTTAAAAACTAGGTCAGTAGGCGAGATCAAAGGAAAAGCTTGTGAACACTCTAGAGGCCACAGTTGTAATCCAATATTTATGAATCTTGGTCAGAATAATTATCTTGATAATTTCTAGGTCAAGATCGAATCTGGGTCACGTACAATCAAAAACTAGGTCACTCGGTCAAATCAAAGGAAAAGATTGTTAACACTCAAGAGCCCACAATTTTGACTTAATTTTTATGATACTTGGTCAGAATGTTTGCCTTAATGATCTCTAGGCCAAGTTTGAAACTGGGTTATGTGGAATCAAAAACTAGGTCAGTAGGTTAGATCAAAGGAAAACCGTGTGAACATTCTAGAGGCCACAGTTGCAATCCAATATTTATGAAACTGGTCAGAATAATTATCTTGATTATTTCTATGTCAAGCTTGAATCTGGGACATGTGAGATCAAAAACTAGGTCACCTGATAAAATGAAAGGATAAGATTGTTAACACTCAAGAAGGCACAATTTTGATTCAATCTTTATGATACTTGGTCAGAATGTTTGTGTTGACGATCTCTAGTAAAAGTTTTAATCTGGGTTATGTGGGATCAAAAACAAGGTCAGTAGGCCAGATCAAATGAAAAGCTTGAGTCCACAATTTTGCTTCAATCTTTACGATACTTGGTCAGAATGTTTGTCTTGATAATTTCTAAATAAACTTCGAATCTGGGTTACGTGGGGTCAAAAACTAGGTCACCCGGTCACCAAAGGAAAAGATTGTGAACATTTTAAAGACTTAAAGACCACAATTTTGACACAATCTTTATGATACTTGGTCAGCATATTTGCCTTGATGATCTGTAGGACTATACACAAACTGGGTCATGTGGATAAAAATACTAGGTCAACAGGCCAAACCAAAGGAAATGTTTGTGAACACTAGAAGCCACAGTTGTGACCTAATATTTATGAATCTTAGTCAGAATGATTGTCTTGATGATTTCCATGTCAAGTTTTAGTCTGGGTCATGTGGGATCAAAAACTAGGGCACAGGTCAAATCAAAGGTGACTCAGTCTTTATGATAATTGGTCAGAATGTTTGTCTTGATGATCTATAGGCCAAATTTGAAACTGAATTATGTGGAGTTAAAAACTAGGTCAGTAGGCGAGATCAAAGGAAAAGCTTGTGAACACTCTAGAGGCCACAGTTGTAATCCAATATTTATGAATCTTGGTCAGAATAATTATCTTGAAAATTTCTAGGTAAAGATCGAATCTGGGTCACGTACGATCAAAAACTAGGTCACTCGGTCAAATCAAAGGAAAAGATTGTTAACACTCAAGAGGCCACAATTTTTACTTAATTTTTATGATACTTGGTCAGAATGTTTGTGTTGACGATTTCTAGGTCAGTTTTGAATCTGGGTCATGTGAGGTTAAAAACTAGGTCAGTAGGCCAGATCAAAGGAAAAGCTTGTCAACACTCTTGAGGCCACAATTTTGACTCAGTCTTTATGATACTTGGAAAGAATGTTTTTCTTGATGATCTCTAGATCAAGTTTGTATCTGGGTCATGGGGAGTCAGAAACTAGGTCACCCGGTCAAATCAAAAGAAAAGTGTGTGAACACATTAGAGGCCACAATTTTGACTCAATAATTATGAAACTTAAACAGAATATTTGTCTTGATGATGTCTAGGTCAAGATAGAATCTGGATCATTTATGGTCAAAAACTAGGCTAGTAGGCCAGATCAAATGAAAGCCGTGTGATCACTCTAGAGGTCACACGTGTAACTCAGTTTTTATGAGATTCTGTCAGAATGTTTGTCTTTATTATATCTAGTTCAAATTTGAATCTGTGTCATGTTGGATCGAAAAGTAGGTCAGTAGGCCAGATCAAAGGAAAAGCTTTTGAACATTCTAAAGGCCACAGTTTGTACCCGATATTTATGAAACTTTGTCAAAATGATTGTCTTGATAATTTCTAGGTCAAATGCGAAACTGGATCATGTGGAGTCAAAAACTAGGTCAGTAGGCTAAATCAAATGAAAAGCTTGTGAACACTCTAGAGGCATCAGTTGTGACTCAGTCTTAATTAAACTTAGTCAGAATGTTTGTCTTGATTATCTCTAGGTCCAATATTAATCTAGGTCATTTGGAAGTTTAGAAGGTTTTCTCTCTTATACCAAGGTTTCTGAAACTTAAAAAAGTATGAAAAATTATAAAAAATAAAAAGTCCGGGGTCAGATCGATTAAATACAAATTTCTTTAAAGTTTTTTGGGAAGCAAATTGGACATTTTGTTGTAAGAGTTATAAACTATGCATTTATGAAAGGTGAATTATCAACTACACAAAACAAGGCATTATAATTTGTATACCTAAAGGCGATAAACCTAAACAGTTTTTAAAAAAGAACCTGGAGACCTATAACTTTACTGAACACTGTTCCTAAATTAGCTGCAGGATCTAAAGCAAAACGATTAAAATCGGTACTAGATATCCTTATAAATACAGATCAAACAGGGTTTATTAAAAGAAGGTTTACAGGCGAAAATACACGTCTAATATATGACGTAATTTCACTGAAAACAATATACCAGGTCTTTTAACGATGTTTGATTTTATTAATAACACTCTTAATTTCTTTAAGTCTGGTCCTATGTTCAGAAAATTGATTTCATTGTTTTATACAGATACGCAAACTTCCGTGATGTTAAATGGTTTTCTGTGTGATTTCTTTAGAGTTGAACGTGGTTGTCGCCAAGGAGACCCGGTTTGCCCCTACATCTTTATATTATGCGCAGAGATCTTAGCACATAAAATTCGAAATAATAAAAATATAAAAGGCATTGTTATAGATGTCATTCAATATAAAACAAGTCAGTTTGCTAATGGTACCTCTACACTCCTTGATGGAACAGATAATTCACCACTGTTTTATAATTATCTCATACAAATCGATAAGAGACCGTTTTTATTAAATATCTTTATCAAAGAGTAATAAGGTTTGTGAAAGATATATTAAATACAAATGGCAGTATAACTGATCGAGTAGAATTGGAAAGAAAAATTGGTACAAATATCAATTTCCTTGCATTTGCAGCAATTCGAATTATTTTAAATAAAATTATGAAAAAAATGAACTCAATGAAAGCGGTGTAAGTATTTAATGTGAATATCCTATTATACCACTGTATTTAAAACCTATCTTATACTCTTAAGAAAGGAACAAATCATATATACAATATATTTGTTAGAAACAGAGACATTCCTATGGCATGTCAAACGTTGCTAAATTATATATGTATGTTATTATTATTGTATGTTTGTTATTGTTATTCAATGTCGTGTCATTCATATTCAAAGTGTTACCATTGTTTTTCTATATGTCGTTATTCTTATATATTCGATATTCTTATTGTAAAAGACGTTATTGTTGTTGTATATTCATTATTGTTTTAGTAAGCTTGATATTCATATTGTATGTGGGATTTCACGCGATATAAATAGCAGAGCGACGCTATACAAATTCGGAATTTTAACTTTTTCGCTCATTTATGGATTTTCAAAATTCGTACAATTATCATATTTTCGCATTCAAATATATTATAAGCAACCAAAATTAGTTCAAAATCTTGACGCTTACATACAAAGCCATGCACAATGAACCTCCCAAGTAAATTGCCGATAGGCTGGACATGTACAAGCCTCGTAAAGACTTAAGGTCGGCAGATGGCCGGGTGCCTTTGTTTGTACCGAGGAGTCGAACAGTAAAGTATGGTGACAGAAGTTTCAAGCATGCAGCTCCAAAGCTTTTGAATGCCCTTCCAGCAAGCATCAGAGATTCAAGCTCACTGTCCGCATTTAAAAAATCTTTGAAAACGTATATATAAAATAACAAAATCTGAAATACCGTTGAAAATGGCGTTAAACCCAAAACAAACAGACCTTGTTTCGTGTTGAGAAAGGGATTGCTTGCGTATTTTATGGATGCTTTTTTTTAATTACTATTCCTTTTAATCTTTTACCAATATATTTACATGTATGTATATGTATGTGTGTGTTCTTTATGTTTTTGTAAAGCAATTTTTAACGCACATATTTTGTATGAAAAGAGTGCTATATAAGTGTGGTATAATAATAATGATAATAATAAAAAATGAATAACCGTTTTAAATGACATATAATTTTAACAGCGACGTAGTGATGTTCAAAACTTTTAGAAAAACACTGTAAGTTAAGCGTTCATAATTAATCCATTTTATTTCGAAATAACGAGTAAAAGCAATTAATAAATTGCTTGTTTCATTACCTTTCCATTGATCAAAACATTATTGATATATTTTGTTTTGTGTTTAAGAAAGATTAGACCGTTAGAACAACATCTCTGTTCACAAAGAACACGGACGTTCGGCTTCTGCCCACCCGATCACTGTCTTATCAGTTCTAAAGATAGAAAATACAACGGATTTGTATACAAACATGATCTCTTCTATTATGACACCTCAACATGTTGTAAAATAGCCCTTTATACAGTATTTTGATCACATAGAAAAAGGACCCCGGTCGTTATTTTATACAAAGAAAAAATACTTCCCGGTAAATATTTCACATACATGTAGTATAAAGACTCCTCGGTCATAATATTATGACTCCTTCACATACAGTACACATGCAATATGTGTGTGAATTTGCTGATAATTCTGTGAGGTCATGCTAATAAACGTTATATTTGTAACTGAAAATGTTTGTAAGTACAAGAAATAACTGATGGTGTTTGAGCACTACATGCATTGCTTCAATTACTCGTATTTGTATTTGTGATTTCTTTCGTATCGTACTTTTACTTATAAGTTAAATATTTAACTGCATCATTTTCGTTTTTATCATGCAACTACTATGGAAAGTGACTGATATCACTTGCTTGATATTTTACTTTGATATCAGGTCAGTTAAAGTTTTGAAAGTATTTATATTATAATAACACAATAGAAAATTATTTCTACCAACATGTTGACAGTCAATGAGGGTAAATTTTACGCTCCCAAACTCAGTCCCAAATGTATCATCAATGACCATCATAGACTGGTCGAGACAACTACCCTTTGGATCACGATTAACAATTCTTTCATGAACTAAACATGGACATGTCGGAGATATCTATGCATTCCTTGCACATCAAAACAAAATGTAGCTGAATGTTCTTAAAACTCCGTGCAAAGAAACAGTGCGTACGTTTGGTTTTGCGCTGCGCTGCGCGATTTGCACCTGTCCTGACTAGTATTGTATGAAACACTTTGGGCATTTGTTCTTGTTTATCCTTATTCACAGGCTTGAATTGAAACGATTAATTGGCACTTTCTTAAATAACAGTTACATCACCGACATCAGAAACTACTTTCTGTACCACCATTTCGCTCTTTACATCATGCTTCGTTTCCTTCTCAAACACATTCGGAGGTCTGCACCAAGCCACCCCCCCCCCCACCCTTACCCACCTCCCCCCCCACACCCCCTCAACCTTTAAAGAAGCATGTTCATTTCTTATTTGCCTTTGTTACACGATATAATTCTTTCCACTTTATTTCAAACCTCTCATTTTCGATTTACGAGGGAAGGGCAATAAGTTCGTAGAACAAAGTATATATTGATACAAATCAAAACTCATTTTTTCATCTGTGCACAATATACGCAATTGTGTTAGTTGAGTGATAACAGTCTTTCAGTCAACACCGACAATTTTCACTCTTAACTGGAAGTTGAATAACCTGACCCATAGGCAAGATGGAAAATCATCAGAATTTGGAGGTTAGAGCTGTAATTAAGTTCCTTACTAAAGAGGGGTCAAATGCCAAAGAAATCTATCGCCGCATGGCTGATGTGTATGGTGATAGTAGCCCACAGTATTCCACAGTGACAAAGTGGTCAGCAGAATTTAAACGTGAACGAAGCTCTTTAAAAGATGACCCACGGCCAGATCGGCCTGCTTATGCCATCAGTAAGGAGATGGTTGATCGTGTTGAGGATCTTGAAATGAATGATCGTCGAATCAAAGTCGATGAACTTGCTAGAGAGTATGGCATTTCCCATGGAAATGTTTGCACTATAATTCATTAACATCTGGGGATGTCAAAGATTTCTGCAAGATGGGCCTGAAACTGGAACTGAAACTGTTTTATTTGATTAAACGCCTATTTTTACGCAAAACATATTCAATGGCGTTTTACAAATACATAAAAATACGACAAAAAATTAAGATATTTAATGACATATAACATAAATGAGCATAAATATCATTGTGAATAAACTATTTAGTAAGCATTAAAAAAAAGATCAGACATCAGATAAGATTAATAAAATATTAGAATATTAAGATACGGTAAGACAGCTGTTTGTTATCAAGTAAGAATAAGTGGGTTATTGCGACATGTCCAGAAGTTATTACAAACAACTGTATTTTGTATTTGTTATAATATAGTTCATATTCGGATGTATTTACACAATAAAATCATCCAGTTCACGTTACTTCAATCTCTTAAAAAAATTACAGTCACAGTTTCTAAAAGAGTGCATAGTAATTTCCAAAATAATGAGTTTTCAACTTCTTTTTGAAAACATCTATTGTGTCTGAGTTCCTTATTTCGAGAGGCAATTCATTCCAGAGTTTAGGTCCAACAGTACCAAAACTTCTGTCGCTGAACGTTTTGCGCTTGTTGAAAGGAACAACGAAACACCCAGTAACGGAATTTGAAGAACGAAACCTAAACATGCAGGATCGTCAGCAAAGGTTGAATCAAGTCGAGAGCTTCTGGAAATTTACAATGCCAATCCAGAAGACTTTCACACTCGTCTCGTAACAGGAGATGAAACATGGATTCACAATTCGGATCCATACACTAAAAAAGAATCAATGCAATTGAAACGCCCTGTTTCACCCCCACCTAAGAAATTTCGTACTCAACCATCAGCTGGCAAAGTAATGGCCACTGTATTTTTGGGACTCTAAAGGGGTGATATAAATAGATTATAAACCTGCTGGTAGTGCAATCACTGGGGCCTACTATGCATATCTTATCAAACAGTTAAGGGCTGCTATTAAAGAAAAAAGAAAGGGGAAGCTAGCCGTTAGTGTACTGCTTCTGCATGACAATGCCCCTGTGCACAAGTCAAGTCTTGCACAAGCGGCTATTCGTGAGTGCAAGTTCGAACAATTGAATCACCCTCCTTACATTCCAGACCTGGCCTAAGTGATTATTATCTATTTCAAAATTTAAAGTCACATTTGCGTGGAACGAAATTTTGAGATGATGATGAACTGAAGGCTGCCAAAGAGGCGTGTTTTCAGAACCAAACAGAGGACTTTTATTTTAAAGGCATAGACTGCTTAAAAGAAATGTGAGGCATGTGCGTTGAGATAAAGGGGGATTATATTGAAAATAATATTGAAACCATCAGCCTATCTCTTTTGTAATCCCCGAGTTCTACGAACTTTTTGACCTCCCCTCGTATCTTTCGCGTGAAATGATACTGCTTCTGTTTTACTGTACCGTTTTTATGTTTAATGATACATTTACTTCTACGTGTTAAGTCTTGGAAAGAATCATGCTGTTGCCTGAGTAAAGTTTCATAGTCCTGACGTTCACTTCCTTCTGTTAGTGTAATGTTTAATTCAACAGGCAATCGAACTTGTTTACCATACACCAGATAAAATGGTGCTTGCTTTGTGAACGCATGTTTTGAAGTTCTGAACGCAATAATATATAGGATAACTTCACATCCCAGTCATTATAAGCTGTGTTGACGTAGTTGATGAGCATGATACATAACGTTATATCAAAACGTTTCGTGTGGCCCCAGTCTGTGGGTGGATGATACGTTGATGCTTTTCGCTGAGTAAGCCATAACTTTTGTGACGACGGTCGTAAACTATTCAGCTAATTTGTCCGGAATTGTCTCTGCTTCAATCTACCCATTTCGGGAAATAGTATGTAATAATAACGATGACGTTGTTACATGAAAAGCAGATTAGTAAAATGTTTTTAACATTTATTTCAGTATTATGTTCAAGATTCTTGCTAAGGTGAGCTAGATTTTCTTCCTTCAGTCAACATAATATTGATCTACACACGGCAATACAACCACAAATACAACCAGTCAAACACACGCACGCACACACGCACGTACACACAATGCATGCACAATGCACTAGCTAGCCATGCATACAACCATGCACGTAACTATGCTCGCGTATGCTTTGAGTACAGGTTGTAATATACATATTTTTGTCCTACCAATGCTGCTGTTGTACAATTGTTATATATAACTGTTCTTATCCGAATGCTTTGAGAATACAATATCTGGGTACATTTGTGTATTTTCAACAATAAAACCGAAACGCGACACAAGTAGTGAAAGTTTTCATGGTTATAGGTGTTTTTTTGTTTTACGTATTTTTTTTTTTTTTCTTTTTCTTTTTTTTTAAAGTTATGTACACACAATGTAAATTGATATCGATTTTTAGTTCAGAGAAGGAGGAAGTTAAGAAAACTGTGCGTGTGCTAACGTGTGTATTTGTGTGTGTGGGGTGGGGTGACGTGGATAACGTCGCCGCGGTTGGGGAATGTGGCAGGCGGAGGGGTTCGGCAACGGTGACAGAGTGCTGAAGCACAAGTAACTGTGAGGGGGTGTTGGGGATTAAATGTGGATTGGAAGGTGTTTTGTGGCTTGTTGCACACTGCATAGCGTCTCATCGCCATCTACACATATTCGAAGTTTCAAATCAATACCTTGAAGTGTTGTGATCTGGACACAAACTATGACGGACAGATTCATGTGCTTTGTATAGTGTCTTATTGCCACAAAATATTACTGGCGGACGGACAGAAAGACGCACTCGACATCACAGTGTAGGTCTCGTACTTCCAAAACTAGCGAATAAAAGGAAACGACATAGATATCATGTAAACATTAAATAAAACTGTACAGTTTAGTATTCATAATGGATGCACTTTTAACAACTTTGTTTTCTGGTGTATAAAACGTTCTCAGAATGAATCTGATAATTTGAGAAAATGCGTGGTTTTCATAATGGAGAAGGGTTACACAAAATGTAAGAATAACCACAAGTTATGAAGCCAGTTCAACATGAAAGTCATAGTTCAGAATATTTTAACATGTCGTTTTGGGACTTTTAAAATTTTAGGGTCGGATCACATACCAAGTGTAGCGAACCACGTGATTTTGAAAGACGGTGTGCACGGAAAAATGACCGATATGTCTGTCGCTTCGGCATGAAAATCAAAGTATTTATGTTGAAAACGTTATTTAAGATATTGTTACATACCCTATCATATGACCCTTACCATCAGATTTTTTTCCGGTGACCATAATGTCCTCAATGTTTTGATAGTTTTCTGAACTCTCGGGAAGTTTGAGCATGTTTGTAATTTTAGAAAGGCAATAGTATTTATAGCAGAAGATACATATTTCAAAATATTAACGATAATAAATGGCAATGCAAATGCACGACATGAATACTTCACTAAGTTCTGACCAAGAACATTTATATTTATGCTTAAAATTTTGTTGTTTATAGAAATGTTACTGAAATTAATAATATGGCGACGAACACATACACATTTTCAATCGTAGCTTACACGTACACAAACATATCGAACTTAACATTTAACTGCTGTTAGTAATGAAATTATTGAAAGACCATTGTACATATACACCGAACTAAAAAGATACAGGTTTTCCTTTCGGAACTGGCTAGGTCTTTCACATATATGTGCTTATTTTGAACCGTATCTCTGTGTAAATCGACCAAATTTTGGCAGAAACGATATTGTGCTGAAACAATATCAACAAACAAGACATCATACATTCCTTGCGAAAGTAAACTGGTGCCATACAAGTGCAAGATTTCTGTAATGTATGTTTTTGTGTCTGGGCGTTTATGTTAAATAATCCATTGACCACAATGCATTCTTTTATTCTGATAGCTTTCGGTTTGATGTACATGTGAAATGACATTTACTCTTACAAACTTTCAAGAAATACCATATTGTTTGTTGCTTCTACATTAAATTAATGCTATTGACAACAGTCGAATGTCTGTCTCTTTCATGCATGCCTCAATCAACCTAAATCACTTCAAATATTTCGTTTATTTGTATATGCGTTCAAAATGATTTATCACCTCACAGCCGTTACAGGTCCCGTAGAAGATCCGATTGTTCACATTTGTAAAATCACAAAGAATTAGAAAAGTCAAAAACATTGCAAATTTCAACATATGCATGCTTTATAAATCCAATTATATCCTCTGCTGATAGGGAAGCTATTTATAACTTTTCATTATTCGTTTCCTGTGCTTTTATTGAGAGCGAATAATTATTTATACATGTTTTCAGGTTCCTTCCGCTCTCACCACAAAAGTGAGCGAACGTAATTTATCCTGCCTTTATCCAAACAAAGGCAAAAATCAAGGGGTATGATAAATTTTGCTTTATCAGGTCAGTGCCTAAATAAACTTTTGCCGGAGTTCTTTTTCGAATTTTTTTTTTCAAAACGACGTCATCTTGTTTTTTAGAATAACTGTTAAAAGACATTTTTTGCAACTATTTTTATAAACGAGCTTTTATTAGGTACGTGATACCATTTCATTAATTTATAGCGTATGCATACCGTATTTGCAATTACAGCAAAAAGTTTTTATAACGGAAACGCTCGGAGAAACGGAAAATGACTCATCTATAGCGTTTGTTTAGGATTTTAGCTTTCTGCACTTCTGCACTTAAATCAAGGAATATTGCATCTGGAATGGATTGAATAAAATCATCGAGAAAAAGGTTTTTTTCCTTTTTTTTTTCTTTCAAGCGGCATTTTGGCGTGTGCACATTAAAGTCACGCCTAACGTTAGCTTGGTGAGAATGGGTATCCGACTTGCAACTAAACTTCGGATAAAACTTCACTTGGCAGCAAATTAAAATTATTCATTCATGTTCAGCAAAACAAATGTCGGGTACAAAACACAAGGTTAGCCTTTGTTTTCCCGCTTTTATTTTATAATAATTGGAATTTTAAAGACTTATTTCATTGCAGCATGTATGTAATTTGGAGGGCGTATTGATTTTTAAATGCAAGGCAGACATGGATCTAGTCGGTTGTAAATTTTTAATTTTAATTAAAAAAATATTTTAGATTAGAAGGTAGGATAAATAGAACATTAGGTAACTGTTTTATAAATTTAAATTTATTAAGTTCGTCTACGAAAAAAATAAAAGTCCCGGCTATAGCCTTGACTTTTATATTTTCTTCGACACACTTAAATAATTTAAATTTATAAAACAGTTACCTAATATTCTCTGTTTTTCTCTCTTCTCTTAGGGCGACTAACCCACACATTGCGATTAATTTTGTGATTTCCAGAAATGCAAAATGCCGCCACTGTTTCATTTATTTACATGGCACTTAATGTTTGATAAGATTCTAGTTTCCAGAATTACGGGAACATTCGAGTTTTTGCAATTTTTCTCATGCACATTAATAAATCGTTGCAACGTTTCATTTTGTAAACATTGATATAAATACTAAACGAGACGTTACAGTATTTTAAGACACTTTCATCACATGGGCAGCAAACCAAAACTGCGCATGTGTATATTTTGCTTCCGTCACTAATAATTGAGCGCATACTTATCTTTAGGTATCGCATTTTAATTTTAGCAATATATAAATAAACAATCAGTGGCTCTTTTAAAGTAAAGATATAGGATAGAAATCAATAGTTGGCTTGATGGCGTAGTAGGCTAAGTGAAAGGTTACATATTCATTTTATAGCGATAGTTTTGACGGTTCAAACCTTGCATTCGACAAACATTTTTTTTTTTTTTGCATTACATACTTTGTGTAATTTCCTTTTCTCTAGTTTCTAATTCATTGTTTTGTTTCTTATTTTTGTATAAAATTGGTAGTATCTTTAACGCAGTCGATACTGAAGTTATGACAGGGCAGTGCTTTTATTACAGCAAAGTGTAAGATTTTTATAAAATTTATACAAAATACCCGTACAGGCATTTGATTATATTAAAGGTGGAGTATTTAAACATAATTACGTGTCAACAGTGGCATATATAAGTTAGTGAGCAAGTTAGAACTAGATTAACTTACTCGTTTTGTTCTCGTTGAATCGTATTGAAGAAAAAGAAATTAGAATTAATACAGTTTTTAAAAACAAATTTTTTACGGGTCTAGGAATCGAACTCCCAACGAAAATGTATACTACGCATACCGTAACCACCCAGCCAACGAGGAATCACTGACTGCATCGTAAACGTAGTGTACGTAATTAATTTTATGTTATTGTTTTATTTGGTTACATTTCAAAACGCCATAATACTGCACGGTACCTATACTTTATTGATTATCATGTCCTCACTGTCACGTGATTTTTGCAAGGTGCTCGCTGAACGGAATTCCGTTTTTTATATATATATATAAACCGGGAAACCCCTATCAGAAATAGTAGACGAATGTTTTTATTTTTACTTCATTAGGCAAACAACGACTTTCAATAGAATTCGATCAAAAATACATTGTCAGAACATCAAATATGCAACATAAAGGTGAATATAGAAAACGTTTGATGTTATAAAATCTCACACCACGATGCGTGCGTGGGTTAGTCGCTTTAAGGTCCCTAATTTTATAGTACATGTTCTTCGTTTACAAAACTGGCATTTGCTTTTTGCAAATGTGTGCTTTAATTTTCCCAGTGGGGTTAAAACTTAAAAAACCGGAGTACAAAACAATGCGTTTTAAAATGTAAATCCTAATTATTTTGTCGATTAATTTTTTATCTTAACGCTGTTGTGCGATCAAGGAGTAAAACTGAAAACCTGTTCCAGTAGTGTCACATTTGATTCAGACTTTCACGGAAGTTTGGAATTACAGTCTTACGACAGGTATAGAAAGTTTTTAATGTAAAATAGTTAGTTTTAACTTATTTCAGCAACTATGAAAAAAGCATACGGACTAGTTAACCAGTATATACTACTACAGCTGATTGACGGCCATTTGCGTTTTTACACAGACCACGATAATTTTCTGTATTTATTTAAAATGTTAGGTAATTGCAATATTTGCTTATTTTAAAATTTAAATTAAGATCTATCTTAGTAAAAGAAGAAATCTTATGCTTATCTACAATTCAATTCAATATCTATTAAGTGTCGGTATCATTTGGGATAGCTTTATGAATTTTGAGAAAATATAAAAAAAAAATGAATTGCGCGTATTGCATGCATGTTTTGAAAAGCTTTTGCATTACAACGTCCATCTTTTTCAAGTATTGCCAGAGTACTATATACAATGCTGTTTATTTATATAGCGACTTTTTAATTATTTCTTTACGAAATACGGTCACGAGGCCTTGTGTGGGCCAACAAAAGAAACATCTATATAATATAATATATATACCATTAAGTTAAAATTTGTACATAGGTTTGCATTCTACAAATATACAATTGTTAATAGCTTTTTATACTTATCAATACCAATCGTCTTACTAAATATCCCCCGCCGATGAAATCGGGAGGTGGGTATTGAAATGGCGTTGTCTGTCCGTCCGTACGTGCGTCCGTCCGTCCGTCCGCAGCCATTTCTCAGTAACTCAGGTAGAATTTCATGAAACTTGAAATAAACATGAACCAACATACTGCGATGATGCCCATCAAATTTTTTATCGGATTGGTCAATTTCCCTTAGAGTTACTGCACTTGATTTAATGAAAAATCTACATCTGCAGCCATTTCTCAGTAACAAACTGGTAGAACTTCATGAAACTTGAACTAAATATGAACCAACATACTTCGATGATGCCAGTCATTTTTTTTCAATTGGTCAATTTTCCTTAGAGTTATTGCCCTTTAATTGTTTAAAAATCTACAGATTTGTACATAACAAACCAACCCATTGGTAGAATTTCATTAAACTTCTTCCATTCTTTTCCATGAACATTTAGTATAAACATGTGAAGTTTTGTACCAACACCTGGTCACCACCTTGCCTTGGTCACACACCCTCCCCCCCCCCCCCCCCCAAAAAAAAAAAAAAAAATCCTTTTCATTATTTTGTTTTTCAAACCTTCCATGAATATTTATTAGCATGCAGAATCGTACCATTGCCCCTACCTCACTCTCCACTCGATCTTGCCCACCACCCCGATCATGCGTCACCATTCCCCACCCAGTTTTTTTTTTTTTTTTTTTCATTTTTAATTTTCCATCAATATTTATAATCAACAGATGAAGTTTTGTACCCACACCCGGTCACCACCACTGCCCCCTCTCCGCTGCCCCACAAAAAAAAAACATTCATTTTCTGTTAAAATGATTTTGACTAATGAAATTATTTGCTTCTTAGATCTAACATTCTAAACTTTTTGCCATTCCTCACCTCAAGCCCTTTCGGCGGGGTATACCAATTCATCGAATTTGCTTGTTATAATTTCATTTTTAAATTAGTGGAAAAAATGATATACATGTACATGTATTTTACTTTAACATATATAAAAGGGAGATAAATTCATGTAAAAACAGAGAAAGAAAGTTAACTTAGGTTCCTGTGACCTTGACCTTTGCAATATTTATGCTAAGTTATTTAAATATACAGTAATGCATAAAAACGTTACTGACCAAACAAAAAATATCAAAACTGTTCTGGAGCTAGTGGTCTGGGTCTTGCACATGATACATCGACTCTTTATGGGGAACATTTGTGCCAAGTAATTTTAAAATCCACTGATGAATGGCAGAGTTGTGGATTGGAAAACAAACAGACCATGTTAACATTTGACTTCTAAGTGTTACATTGACCTTGGAGCTAGCGGTCTTGATC